>NC_068975.1:25911500-26089000 GCF_016808095.1 Vigna angularis | reverse complement strand
ATAGAAGGAGAAAAAAGGAATGGAGAGGGAACAACTCTCATCTCTCATAGATTCAGGTTGTGTTTGCATATTTTAATTTTATTCTTTTACTTTCAACACCCCTTATATTATTTTTACACCAATTAATAAAGGCAAAATGACTTTTACCTTTGAGCCTAAAATTCAATTAAAACAAAAGTTTCTCTTAACTCTTTTTCTTTGTAGAATCAAACTCACACCCATTTAATTCTAAACCACCATTTAATCAACAAGTCAACATATCACATTGATAATATCACGCAAACAAATAATTAAATTGACAATATATCAATCATGCATTCCACATAATCAACAAGGATGTTGTTCCCTCCACCACCACCCTTTCTCCCTCCACCTCTCCACAAATTTTTTAATTACCAAATTACCCTTTAATTTTTAATCATTTTACTTTTTACCTTATTTATTTACCAAACCCTAAATCATTCTCACTTTCTCTCGCAGCCCCACCCCTCCCCCTAGCTTTCTCTCACTCTTTCTCTCTTCTTTGAGATCTGTTTCTTCTCACCTCCGTCTCACTCTCTTCTCTCTTTCGGTGAGATCTGTTTCTTCTCACCCCAACTCTCCATTTGCTCTTCGTTCGTGGTGGTGCGGTGCGATAGTGTATAAAAATCTTGGCACTACATGTACAAATCTTGAAAATGAAGAGAACAACCTATTCACGATAAAAATTCAAAACTTGGGAAGCACTGCAGAAAAGGGTAAAGAACCACATTTAATCAAACATCACATACATAAAGTGAAAAACAGAAACAGAAGCAAACCAAGATTCCATCTTGATTTTCATTTTTCGTTGAGGATTCTCGGAATCGATATTGGTTGAAAATTTTTTTTGGGTAAAATAACAATAGCAATAAAGGTTGCATGGTGATTTCCAAGGAATTGGATCAAATTACATTGGAAACCACCAATACTTGCCCGGTGGTGAATAAAAAAACAAGATTATAGAAAATGGGTCAAAGCTAAATTTGAATAAGTGACAAATGATGATTTATAGATCAGAGAATGAGAGAGAGAAAGTGAGTTGTAGTTTTGGTTGTTCTTCTCCCCCGATGGAGGCAACACGGCGATGATATCCTTTAATTAACTAATAACTATCACTTTATGTCATTTTTTTCCCTTGATTAAAAATTGTCAGCGGATGTCAACATCCGTTTAAGGTTTATACGTTAATTTAGGGTTGATTACGTACGTCGACGCAGTGCACCTTCACCCTTTTGCATCTTTATGCACCACCGAGACCTTCAAGCATCACCGAGGCCGACCTTTGACATTGCTGGAACAATTCCTTCCACCACCACCTGCAACCTCTCACTCACCACACTCTCACACCACAATGAAAGAAAGAGAGGAGGAAGAATTAGAACGTTAAACAAGAAGAAGAGCATAATGAAACAAAAACAATGAGAAGTCGTGGAACGTTAAAAAGGAAGGAGAGCTTGTATGTCGGTGCATGCATAGGGGATTGGATTGGAGTGGGTACAAGTTAAAAAATATTAATCGTAAAAATAAAATTTTACTCAAAGATAAAACAGAAATAGAGAAGTAGAAGAAAGCGTAAAAGAAGAATGGAGAGGTGGAAGGAGAAGGAGTGGTGATGGAGGAAGCAACACCCAATTAACAATAACATCAATTAAACATGTTCTAACAATAAAATTAAATTATAAAGACTCTTATTTTTATATACTGTTTATATTTTGTATTCTATTATTATTGTTTATTTCTATATAGTCAGGAGTTTTTTTACAAAATTAGTGTAATTTTTTTAAATATTTATTATAACAGAAAATTTGAAATAAATTATAGATAAATTGTATTATTTTGATAAGATTTTATTTTAAAGAAATTATATAAAAATTATATAATTTTAGTTCAAAATATTTTTAAATTGAAATTATATTAGAATAATAAGATTTTACTTTAATGCTAACTTAAATAATAAAACTTTAGTTTAGATTTAGTAAAAGTTAAGTTATGGCGACAACTTCAAATTAAAGTATTTAAAGTAAAATTATATTACTTTAACACGATTTTTTTTTTTCATAATAAAATTGTGATACCTTTACACACAGTGTTACTATTTTTTTTTTGTAAGTTGTTCATTTTAATAAATTTAAACCAAAATCCTAATTAAGCACGTGACAAAATAGCATTTTTTTAAAAAATTTAAAATTGAACCCGCAAGAATCTCGTGCACAGATAAAAATGAAAAAAAAAAAACAGAAAAGATTTGTCGATGTGTTTGTTTGGACAACGTAGACTGCGAAGTGCGACGCTGTCCAACACACGGTGTTCGTTCATATCCAAATTCGACTTCGTTTCGTTCTCATCGTCATGTCGTTTTGGTCAACGCCATTCATCACCAGCCTCTTTCTTTCTCTCTCTCTGGTGTAACCCTTTTAAACCCTCTGAATGAACCTCTTTCATATTTCCTCTGCTTCTCATAGAACGCAAAACATGGACAACAAAACCACTGAACCAAGCGATTTTACAAGCCCTCTTCTCCCTACAAGTTATGGCGCCCATGATGTTGACGTTGACTTTCTGGAAAAGAGGCACACTGGAGCTTCTTCCGTTCCAATTACTCTTATACTCACCACCCTCGTTGCTGTTTTTGGTTCCTACGTTTTTGGCTCTGCTGTGAGTTACTGCTTTTGTATTTACCTTAGAAATTTTACGCTGTTATCCAGTTAAAAAAAAGAAATTGTCTTTTTTAAGATGGTTGAATTTTATGATGGCTATCATAAAGTTGTGGTATGAAGGATGATTTTTTATTGCTTGATAAGGTAAAATGGCTCGTTTAATTTAATAATGAATGTCTTAAGTTGTGGTATGAATGGTGATTTTTTATTGTTTGATAATGTGAAAATGGTTGGTTGAATTTTCTAATGGCTATCTTAATTTGTGGTATGCAGGGTGGTTTTTTATTGTTTGATAATGTTAAAATGGTTGGTTGGATTTTTGCATTGACTATGTTAAGCTGTGGTATGAGTGATGATTTTTTATTGGTTGATAACGTAAAAATGGTTGATTGAATTTTACAATGACTATTATGGTATGAATAATGATTTTTCATTGGCTGATAATGTTAAAATTGGGTGGGAATGAAACTCTAACTCAAAGTTACCACAGTCAGATGAATACGTTGTTAATTTTGCAGATTGGGTACTCATCACCAACTCAATCTGGAATCATGCGTGATCTCAATCTCGGAGTGGCACAGGTTTGACCCTTTGTTTTTCTAACATTTGTTGCACATTGTTGTTGCTGGCTATCATTTGATTGACTGCTTCTATTAACGGCCAAACCTATGCAGTACTCAATTTTTGGTTCGATATTGACTATTGGAGCTATGATTGGTGCCGTTGTTAGTGGTAGAATAGCAGATTATGCAGGTCGTCGAGTTGTAAGTCAAACCATTGGTGTTTAATTCTGGTTTCAGTGTTGTTGTTGTTGTTCACTTTAGTTATCCTGTGTTTTACTGAGCAGGCCATGGGGTTGTCCCAGATTTTCTGCATCTTTGGATGGTTTGCCATAGCATTCTCAAAGGTTTCTCATTAATTTCTTCCTCTTTATTTTCAATTTATTAAGCTGCACTGTCACTAATAGTTGAATATGTCTGAAAAGCACAATTTCGTGCTGATAGTAACCTTTCTTGAAAGGAAAAATAGGTAGCTACATTTTAAGGTAGGGGAAAAAGACATTCATGGAAAGAATTTATTGTAACCATTGGAAGTCCCACATCAACGGTAGATAATGTCAATTACATAACCTTAGCTGACAAGTTGGTTTTATAAGGTTGGGTTAGGCTTAAAATCCATTTCTTAACAAGTTTAAAGTATATAAGTGGATGTAAACTTCACCTTACAAGCTGGTTTTTTATGATTGAGTTGAACTTAAAGTCCATTTATTAACATGATACGAGAGCCATGTGTAAGAGTTTATCGTAACAAAATTTGTTGTTTGTTGAGTCTATTGTTTTACTTGTTATTGGATTATTCATTATTGGATTATTCATTAATGTCTAGTCCCACAATAGAGATGTATATGCCTTAGTATGAGAGGGGTGTGTTAGAAGTTTCACATCAACTAGAAATAAAGCCAATTGCCAATTACAGTATATAGGTGGGTGCAAACCTCACCTTACAAGCCACATTTGCAAGGTTAAGTTCACTTCTTAGCAGTGATTATTGAGTACTTGAAATACATGACCTGGTAGGCTTAAATACCATTTGATATGAAGAAATACAGATCAGCGACTAAAAGCAAAAATGTTAGCATATTTGTGGCCATAAAAAGTTATTTAAACCTGCTCTGGCATTAACATTGAGGCTTATTTGAAACTTAAGTTGCTGTTTTTATAAGCACAATGAATTAGATAGATAGAGTAACGACTACAGACTTGATAGATTGAACCACTATGATTCTATTACCTGAATTTGCTCATCCCATGGGTTTTCCACAAGTTCAGTTGTTGATATCTAACATTTGATGCATGTTTGAAGATTGCTTGGTGGCTTTATGTTGGAAGACTGTTGATAGGATGTGGGATTGGCCTTCTATCTTACACGGTAATTTCTATGACTGTATAATTTGTTATGATATTCAATGACTCAAAAAAATACATATATAGTTTACTTTGTATATTAGGTACCTGTTTATGTAGCAGAAATAACACCCAAGAATCTTCGAGGGGCATTCACTGGAGTTCATCAGGTAAAGCAACACTGTAATGATCCAATCTTTTAACATAATTTTACTATTACTGCATGTACCATACAACTTATGTTTTACTATTTCACGTACAGGATTATTTTAAACTCCTATTTGGTCTTATTTTGGCAGTTAATGATTTCTTGTGGGATGTCATTAACTTATCTTATTGGAGCATATGCCAATTGGAGGATCTTGGCTCTAATAGGTAATATTTTTCTTTCTGGTGTTCTTTTCACAATCCAAACAAAAAGGGCTCCATGTAACTCTCATCTCATGTTTATTCATCTGTCTCAGGAATTATTCCGTGTCTTGTGCAGCTTCTCTGTCTGCCCTTCATTCCTGATTCTCCCAGGTGGCTGGTGAGTTTTTCACAGCTTCTGTAATTTTATTGCTTGGGTTGTCATGTTGGTCACTGCTCTCACATCAAAGTGATTTTTTCCATCACTTATATCAAATGGTTGGAGTCAATACATTTCATTCCACACAAACATATCACAAATTGCAATATTTTGCAGGCCAAGGTCGGTCGGTTAAAAGAGAGTGATTCTTCTCTACAGCACCTCAGGGGTAAGAATGCTGATGTTTATCAAGAGGCCACTGAAATTAGAGTATGTAACTAGTTTTTTGTTCTTACATTGTTACACTATAGTTACTATCTTACTTGGATGCAAAAGAGAAATAGAAAAGGAAGAATCCTAGTAATTTAATCTATCATTTTTGCATTTTTCCTTTATTTGAAGGACTATACCGAAGCCTTTCAGAAGCAAACAGAAGCTAGCATCATTGGCCTATTCCGAATGCAGTATTTGAAGTCACTTATCGTGAGCATTCTAAATTATCCCTATTCATATATGGCCAATATTAGCCTTATGTGGGGCTCTTATGTTTTATAGTTACTTTGTTAGGTAGGAGTTGGCTTGATGATACTACAACAATTTGGAGGGATTAATGGCATTGTTTTCTATGCAAACTCTATATTTATATCTGCTGGTATGTGCAGCTCCTTTTCTATGCTCCATTATATGGCAAGTAAGAGAAAATGAATGAGATTATTAGACTTATGAAAAGATTCACACAAAAGCAAAAACTCTTATCCATGACAGGGTTTTCAGAAAGTATTGGAACAGTAGCGATGGTCGCCATTAAGGTTCTTAATTCTCTTCTTGCGATTGCATAATTTCTCTGTGCTTTATCCTGCATAATAATAAGATGCATGCTTTGACGAGTGCACCCTTCATTCTTGTTTTTCACACTAGTCCATCTTTTATGTTTGTAGGTTCCAATGACAACTTTAGGGGTACTTCTGATGGATAAATCTGGAAGAAGACCACTTCTGCTGGTAAAAAAGTTTGAACTATTATTCTCACTTTTCTTCTCTGTGCTTTAAATTCTAAATCTGAAATTTTGATTCACACAGGTGTCTGCAGTGGGAACATGCTTAGGATGCTTCCTGGCAGCCTTGTCATTCGTCTTGCAGGTTCTTTTAACTACACAATATGATCCTGTAAGTTGGTTTTCTCAAAGAATTTCTAAGAATAATCAGGATTTTCTGATGCAGGACTTGCATAAATGGAAGGAAGTTAGCCCCATTATGGCCCTAGTGGGTGTACTGGTAATGTTCTTCCCCTTATATGCCTATAGAGGGATCTTCAACTATGCTGTTCAATCTCATAAATTTAACTGAAATGAATGGATTGTGATCACTACTACATTGTATAACTCTGTTGGAAATCTCAAATCGACTAAAAATAAAACAAATTTACAATATATAAATGGGTGTAAAACTCATAAGTTGGTTTTATATGATTGAATTAAGTTTAAAGTTCATTTTTTAAAATGATATTACTCAGTATATAAATAGGTGTAAATCTCATCTAATAAGTGTATTAGTTATTCTTAATGACCAGGTATATGTGGGATCCTATTCTATAGGCATGGGAGCAATTCCGTGGGTTATAATGTCTGAGGTAGTTACTGTTTACTATACCTGAACTTGGGAAGTGAAAAATCAAACATAAAAAATCATGAGCATGATGAATGGTTATATTTGATTTTTGCAGATATTTCCCATCAACGTGAAGGGCTCTGCTGGAAGCCTTGTGACTTTGGTTAGCTGGTTGTGTTCTTGGATTATATCATATGCTTTTAACTTCCTCATGAATTGGAGTTCAGCAGGTAGGTTCGAATTCAATCTTCTTCTGGAGGGTAAAAACAAAAATGCTGAGAAATATTCATTTTTTGATGTTATGTTTGGCCAGGAACTTTTTTCATGTTCTCTACCATATGTGGTTTCACTGTGTTGTTCGTAGCAAAACTCGTACCAGAGACCAAGGGACGAACATTAGAAGAAATTCAAGCTTCTATGAGTTCATATTCTTCTGCAAAGAAATGAATTCCATTCATGATAAACCAGTAAGAAATTTCCAAATGCAAACTGGTTTACTGAATGAAGAAAATTGCATTCATGAAGCATCACTGTACTTTTAGTGATTGTATTCTGATGTACACTACACATCCTTAGAATTATTTGTTTATACTATATACTTCAATATTTTTTATTTGATATTTTTTTGAGACTGTCATATGTAGAGTTGAATATTTGATTTTCATATAAGATGTTGTAGCCATTTGACATGTTTCACTTCGTCAATGAAAGTGCAGAAATCTCTTCATTTTTCCATGTCCTAATTTTTTACAAATTACATTCTTTTCAAACTTTCTTCTGATCATATTATCTAGTCCACATATTACTGTCATTTATTTTATTTTAAAGAAAAAAAATCTATGTAAAGTGTATATATAAACCAAAAAAAATGAGTGAGTGCTTTACTCGATATTGTGTTGTCATCATTCATTGTACTACTATACTAGTATTTAAGATAACATAATTATTTATTATCTTAAATAAAAATTTACCATATTTATAATTATGAAAATATTAAATATTCCTAAAATTTGATAATTGGCCTTTGTAATATATAGAAGTCATATCAAAGTGTATATTTACTGACTTCTCTAATTGATTATTGTGATAAGTAAAAATTAAAATAATATTAATTAATGGCCTTAGTTAATATACTTATGTCTATTTTAATTTTTTTTAAAAAGTAATGTACATATCTTTGGAAGACAAATAATTAATATGGTATTATTACAAAGCTCTCCTGACCTTATTTTGAATGCATACAATCACTAGTCCAATTTACCATGAGTTTTACATATGACAAAAATTTAAAAAAAAAGTGTGACTATTTTTTTTTAAATAAATGCATATTTTTTATATTTGATGTTTCGAAATCCAACGTAGAACTTGATATTTACGTCAAATTTATATGTAATCTAACGTAAATATCAAGTTTTATTAATGTTAGGATATTTGTTTTTTTCTTGCACTTTTGTAGTGTGATTTATTTTTTCTTCTTCAACGGTTACTTTTATGTGTATTTGTAGAGGTTTTTGAGCATTTTTGTTGTTTAAATAGGTTGGTGTGGATGTTTTATAGTGATTGGGGGCTTTTATCCTAATTTGTGCATCTAAATGTTATTTAATAAGTAAGTTATCAAATAAAATTGATGTAAGTTTTATATTAATTAGAGATAAAATTAATTTAAAATATATATGAGTGCAAATCTTATTTTAGAAGTTGATTTTTGAAGGATTACATTAAGTTCTAATTATTAATATGATATCAAAATCATTAATTAGAGTCATATATATATATATATATATATATATATATATATATATATATATATATATATATATATAATATATATATATATAATATATATTTTGATATTATTTGTGAGAAGTAATTTAAGTTTAAAGTCTACCCTTAACATAATTTAATAACCATTATAATATTATGAAAAGACAATTAGTTTTGAGAATTTTGATCTATATAAGATAGGAATTTTAAAGCATACAAAAATATGGCCAGTTTTTCAAAATTGTAAAACTGGAGCGCATTTAATCGATTAAAGCTTGTTTAATCGATTATCTTTAATCGATTATTTTGACGAGAAATCGATTAAAAATGTTATTTTTCATAAAACACTTAAAAAAATGCATAAAAATGGATCATAATGAAAAAAAAAATACAATCCTAAGATATTTTTAAAAATTCTTAGAACTCTTATAATGTTTACCCCTTTAGATATGCCTCCAACTTCGTAATGATAATCCTCTAGGTTGTTTCCACATTTTGTTTAGATATTCATCTTGAGGATTGTCATCATTCTTCGCTTCATTTGTTGTCTTCTACAAATCTTCATCATTGCCTGCATCTAATTCAACTGACTCAAGAGGTTTTGTCTCAAGGTCTACAATTTCATCAAAGACAACATACACACATTCTTCTATTTCAAATGTTTTCCGATTGAAAACTATATATGCTTTGTATATTAGAAGATATCCAAAAAAAATAGTTTCATCGGTCTTGGAATAAAATTTTCTTAAATTTTGTTTTAAAGAAATTCTAAATATTAAACAATAGGTACCCAACTACTTGTATGGGTCCTTTGGGTTAGATATAGAAAAAAGAAATCATTTTACAACCCAAACATACCCATGTTCTACGGGTTCTATTATTATGTTTATTTTTAATTTTAGGAACATACTTATTTTTAACAATCTTATTTTCATTATTTTTACTACATTCTCCTAAGGTTGTGTGTTCTAGTAGTTTCTTAAAATTTTCACAAGAAGCACATTCATCACTACTAGTAAATTTACTCTTTTCAAAAAATAAAACTTTATTTTTCAAATCTTTATTTTCTTCAAAAATATTTTCAAAATTTAATTTTAAATTTTTATTTTCTTCAAGAATATTTTCAAAGTCTGATTTCAAATTTTTATTTTCTTCATAAATATTTTCAAAATTTAATTTTAAATTTTTGAAGTCCTTTTTCAATTTCTTATGAGCTTTATCTAATTTTTTTGATTCTACTATTAAAGCACCATAAGTTTCATGCAATTCATCTTCACTAATTTAACTATAATTATCAGAATCGTTAGATGTACTTACTTGGCTTCCAGCGTCGTCGTTCACCACTAAACAGATATTTGCTTCTTCATCAGATTCGCTCAAATCGGAAATTGTTTCGTTGTCATCGTCCCATGCGATGTATGCTTTCTTTTTCTTGAAGTTTTTCTTTTCCTTTAATTCTTCATTCTTTTTTTTTTTATTTGGGCAGTCCGCTTTTAAGTGCCCCCTTTCTCCGCAACCATAACATTTATAGTGTGAGGAAGATCCTTGAGTTTCTTTCTTTTCGAATTTTAATCTTCCTTTGTCTTTTGATTTCATGAACCTGTTGAGCCTTTTTATCATGAGTCTCAAATTTTCCTCTTCGTCTGAGTCTTCATCTTCTGATTTACCTTTGCTTCTTTCAACCTCCGACTTTAATGCCAAACTCTTCTTGTTGTTTTTGGCTTTTGCTTCTTCTTCATCAAGTCTTCTAAGATCTAGTTCATGTTCCCTCAACTTTCCAAAGAGTGCCGCCATAGTCATGGTGTTGAGGTTTTGTGACTCCGAGATTGCAGTCACCTTTGGTTGCCACAATCTGTCTAAAGACTTCAAGATTTTAATGTTAAGTTCATCGGTATCAAATGACTTACCTAGTCCAATGAGATGATTGACAATGTTGGTGAAGCGTTTTTTAACGTCTGAAATTGTTTCTCCTTGCTTCATCCGGAACATTTCATACTCTTGGATTAAGGAGTTCTTTCTTGCCCTCTTTACATCATCTGTTCCTTCATGCGTCACTCTGAGTACGTCCCACATTTCTTGAGCAGTTTTGCAGACAGAGACCATGTAGAACTCATCAACAGTCAATGCTGATGCAATGATATTCCGAGCTTTTACATCATTCTGAAATCTTTTCTTTTCTTCAATGGTCCATTGACCACGGGGCTTTGGTTCCTGTGTATTGTTAGTAGGAACAGAAGAGCCAGACGCAGATGTGATCCTGCCATTTGAATGACTATCAAAGCAAGCTCTGATACCAATTGTTAGAATCGCTACAACAGAATTATTAGCGTGGAACAAACCAAGAGGGGGGTGAATTGGTTATATACTTTTATTTTGCCTTTTATTATTTTTTTCTTAATTTTTCTTACTAAGCAGATAATTAAATATAAATGACAGAGTAAGGGAAAGAGAAAAATTGCACAGATGATTTTATCCTGGTTCAGATCACTCGGATCCAACGTCCAATCGCTTATCTCAAACAAGATAAACCCTTTTCACTAACACAAAACAATTACAAATATTAATCACAAAGAAAAACAATTTGTAAGAGTTTAGAAATACCACCTCTCTTGAAACCACAAGAGATGAACTTACACTTCCTTTGAATCTTCACAAAAGATGGCCACCTCCTTCGAATGCTTCACGAAGGATGATTCTAGAAATACCACCTCTCTTTGAAACCACAAGAGATGAACTTACACTTCCTTTGAATCTTCAAAGGATGACCACCTCCTCCGAATGCTTCACGAAGGATGATTCTCTTCCAGGCACTTCCTTGGATACACTAAGGATGAACAAGCTATTCCTCTGTCACCGCAATAGCACTTCAGGACTTTGCAGACAAGAGTTTCCTTAGCTTCAACAATCTCACAGAGTTCTCAAAGAGTTCAGAGGTTTTTAGCACAAGGGAAGAGTTGTTTTTGAGATAAAGAGTGAGCCATTTTATAGACTCAACCTAATACCCTTCCATTCTTCGAAAACGGGTCATCTAACGCATTTAATCGATTAACATAAATATTAATCGATTAATAATGAGTACAACGGCTAGTTTTTCAAATCTGAAACCCCCAACGGCTAGTTTTTCAAATCTAAAACCCCCAACGGCTAGTGTTAATTGATTATTCTTAGGAATAATCGATTATTATTAGCTTTAATCAATTATTACAGGGGCAATTGGGTTTTCAGTGTCAGTCTCGTTTTAATCGATTAAAACTGGGTTTAATCGATTAAAACAGCTTGTGGATGATTCTCAACAGTAAATAAATCAAATATAAATTACAAGAATCAACCCTAATACATATAAGAGCACTATTACATCAACTTTGATTATTATAAAAGCTTTATAAACTACAGAGATCTTCAATCTGCCTTTATCTATCTTGACTTGTGCAAATCTGTTCATCATCAAAACTTCATCTTTAATTTTTGCTAACACATTATAATATTATGAAAAGACAATTAGTTTTGAGAATTTTGATAAGAAATTGTGACTAAAAAATAATACATAAAGAATAACACATTTTAAGAGTATAATTGAACCACACACAAAAAAAAAAAATAGAGATAAAAAGAGAAAAAAAAAATAACATTTACATTGGACTTTACAAAATTCGAGATAAACTTATGTGGGATGATTTACATTTTATGTTCTATGTCAAACTCTCATTGAATGTAATTAATTAATCATAAATATCTGAAATAAAAAAAGTGTTTTTTATATTAATAAATATAGTACTAATCATGGTAATATATAGAATTAAAATATATACCGATTACAATAATTATTTAAGTACTACGTTTGATATGATAACGTATATATGCTTTAAAGATATAAAATAATTGAAAGTCTTAGAAGAGAAAATATAACATTGTTACTCCACGTCCTTTTATACCTTTTATACAGATAAATTTTAGCCTTTCGAAAAAATATTACTTCAACACGTCACTGTACCTAACCATACTTTTTTAACATTCCAAATAAAAAAACTAACCCATGGAAGTTTTGTACAAAAAATGTCCTAAAATATGAGATAATAATGGAGAGCCAAAAGAAAAAAGATTGGTTCTTTATTCCTCATTGGTAACATTACAGACGTGAAGGAAACATGATACATACATATAGATGTAAACAATTTATCTATTATTTAACTAAACACAATATCTTCACCTAACTTAATCTGATTCAATAAAAGCATACTTTTATATCTTTTAAGATTTGAGATAAAAATTAATTTAAATAACGTTTCCTAAGAACTCGTAACATAAGATTCTAAAGCAGTGAATATCTTAAATACAAATATTATAAATTTTAAGACGTGTGTTAAATTCTTATATATGGAAAAACCAACTTGATTTACGAGAGTTGTTGGATGTAATTAAGAATTAATTTTTTTATATGGTTTCTATTTAAAGTCGACTTCTACACTTGCAACTTATGGGTAAATGAAAGTAAAATAAAATTTTGAGAATAGCTTCTTAGCAATTAATTCCAAAAAACGGTTCAAGAGAATGACTTAGGAGTGGATACAAGTTGTGGGCAAAGTCATTCCAAAAAAAATTCCTCAATTTGTCATTTTGTCATCTCTAATTCAATCATCAAAAACTTCTTGAATTGTTCAATTTATCTGATATTACTTCGTGTGATGAGCAAATCATCAACTTATATACACACCACCACCAAATTAGCTTAATCTTGGAATTTCACATACACTCTATATTCTACTGAGCTTTTTCTAAACCCATGAAGCATGATTGCATATATCCGCTTTGTTTTACTTATTACCTTCTCCCTACTAGAAGTAACAAGAATAACATTTTAAAAATGTCAAATTGGGAAAAACTTTCAGAATAGAAAACCTAAACAAGGAAACAATTAACCTAAGCAAATAGGAAAACCAAACAAAAAAAGAGAAAAGCATGACCAAAGAAACCATTTCCCACAATAAATGTCTCGCCACGTGTCAGACTTAAAACAGAACATGTGTATATCATCTTCATCACACCCACACCTACACATACACATGCTACAGAACCTTAACACTTTCTCTGTTCACTACGTCCTTATAAATTAGGATCTCCAAATCCACGTCTACTCAAAACGCAGTTTCCAAAAGCCCGTTTGAGAGAATGGCTTCGGGTGAATACAGATTTCCCCCTCAGAAGCAGTACACACAGCCTGGCAAAGAGTATCTGATGAATCCACCACCCCAATATAGCAGTCCAGATTACAAACCATCCAATAAACTTCAAGTATATATGCATGCAGTCATTGATCTCAAAGTACTTTTTTTTATCTGCTTATGTGCTTAATCGGTTTATATATTTTCAGGGGAAGGTGGCTGTAGTAACTGGAGGTGACTCCGGAATCGGAAGAGCAGTGTGTAACTTGTTTTCATTGGAGGGTGCTACTGTTATCTTCACCTATGTGAAAGGACAGGAAGACATAGATGCCAGAGACACACTTGAAATCATCAGACAAGCTAAGAGTGCCGATGCCAAAGATCCAATGGCTATAGCAGTTGATTTGGGTTATGAACAGAATTGCAAGAGTGTGGTCGATCAAGTCGTTAATGCTTATGGCTGCATTGATGTTTTGGTCAACAACGCAGCTGTGCAGTTCCAGAGTGATTCCTTGGATGAAATTGATGATAAAAGACTGGACTTGGTTTTCCGAACTAATATCTTTTCCTACTTCTTCATGACCAAGTAAGAAAAAAAGGCAAATTTAATCTTACAAAAATTTTGTATGTAAGATGATTGTATATGCATTCTAAAAGTTTAACACTCGTGGAATCTGAAAATGAGTACACAGATATGCTCTGAAGCACATGAAGGAAGGAAGCAGCATAATCAACACGACATCAGTGGTTGCATATCAAGGATTCGAAACACTAGTGGACTATGCATCGACGAAGGGTGCCATTGTAGGGTTCACAAGATCCCTTGCACTTCAGCTGGTGAGCAAGGGAATTCGTGTGAATGGCGTTGCTCCTGGACCTATCTGGACTCCCTTACAGGTAGCAAGTTTTACAGTGGAACAAATCGTGGTGTTCGGTTCTGATTCCACACCGATGAAAAGAGCTGGGCAACCTATTGAGGTTGCTCCTTCTTATGTATTTCTTGCCAGCAACCAGTGTTCCTCTTACATAACAGGCCAAGTTCTCCACCCAAACGGTCATGCATCTCTCTGTGGTCATCCTTACAAAATTTGTATATTTAATTTCACAACAAAATCATGAACAGCTTTTCATTTTTTGTGTTTTCTAACTCTTTTTGTTTTCATCTTTTCAGGGGGAATCATTGTGAATGCATAATTGTTGGATTGAAGAATAAAGATACTCAGTTTATACTGGTTTATGTGATGTATGTCTTTGCTGTTTGTTTTTTTCTATTCATAAATTATTTATGGAGAAAGATTCTGGTTGAAAAGCAAACAATAGTATTTGTATTGCCAATGTGATAAAAATACTAAAGTTAATATGTATAAATGTTCATTTTTTTAAGCAGGTTTTTAAATCAATCAAATATATTGAATATTTGTTACATTCTTCAGATAAATATTCTGAATAAAATAATCAACCTATACATTATATATAAGATATTTGAGATTTAATTAATTTGATTCACCGCATTTTTTTCAATATTAATTCATTACAATGTTATTAACAAAATTTACCTTTTTCTGGAGATAAAAAACGAGATTAATTAGGCCAAACAATAATATATTATTAAAGATAAATCTAATCTTAATAATTTGATTTTGTAAATGTATAAGTTAAACTTAAACGTACTACATTAATATCATATCAGAGTTGTTTAAAATTTCTTTTTGTTAAGCTTTAAATCTATGGTACACTTTCTATTGGTCCTCTTGCATTTCACATGAAATACGGTTCACATCAATTAAATATGAACTATGTTTACATTTTTTTTAATAATCTTTTGACAATACTATATATATTTGATAAGGAATCGAGGAATCGAGTTACCATCCTACTAAGTTGAAGTGTCTTAGGGTCGAACAATCAAGTAGAATGTTGTCATAATATCAATCCTTGTTATTAATTTGGTCTAGGTATTAAGTCAACCTCACTAATTAATCCAATAAAAAAACAAAGCAAATACATAATACGACAATGGTGATTTAGTTGCATAGTTTAGGAGAAAAGGTGATTCAACCCAATGAGGAACTTCTATTTTTGTTGCAAACTGAATTATTTTTATTCGGCTAAAAATTGGTCAAAAATTTTTAGCCAAAAATATATATTTATCCAATCATTTTGTGTTCAGAAAATATGATAAGCACAAATGATTTCAATTTTATCATTCAAATATTACTTACCCAATCTTTATGTATTCAGAAAATACGAAAATTCTTTAATCCTTCTTTGTGTAAATTTATAGCAAGTTCATTAATAATATTCTAAAAGTACCCATCTAGAGTATGAAAAGGAAAACAAAGTAGTGACGAAGAAATGAATTTAAGGAAAGTAGTTGAAAAATGAAGTTCTTTTACTTGGCATGATAGGAAGTAAATGTCAAGTCATTGGTGTGATGTTAAACTTTTATCTTTACTGGAGTTTTTGTTTAGATTAGTTCATATGGTTTGAATGTTTTCAGTCCTATTAGATTTTTTAATCAAGTAATATTCATTAAATGTTATGTATTTGAATTTTTATATTTACATTGCTTTTAATAATATATTTTATCTTAAATCATCAATAAAATTAATTTTGATTAATTTTTATGTATTTTATAATTTTGTACATTTTTTTTATTTTTTATTATAAAAATAAATTTTATTAAATTAAAAAATTATGAACGCAAGTGAATAATTAGAAATAAAAGAGGTTTGAAACCTCTATAAAATAAAAATATTAATAGAATATTTCTACACAAAAATTCTCTGCAATATAAATTAAATATTAGAAGTCAATAAAAACATCCACAACTTAATAATTACTAATGGTGGAGGTTTGGAAAGCCTGCACAAATTAATTTTGTTAGAGGATAAAAATTTCCACAAATTAATTTCTAAACCTCCTCTAAATAACAAATATTTTAGTGTATGTTTGGTAATTTTAAGAATTAGTCCTAACACTTAAAAAAAGTGTTTGTTAAAGTATTAAAAAAAATATTTATTTTAGAAGTTTCTATTTTACAAGTTATAAATTTTGCATGATATTAATTTATTATTTTGCATGTGATTTTTTAAATTTTAATTTAGTTTAATTTTGTGAGTTCCATTATGTTACTATTCCTTTCAATCTTTACTTTACTACAAGGGCTTTATTATTATTTTTATTTGTTTATTGATAAAAATAAATAAAAAACTATTGTTTTATTCTTATGACTTTAAATCTTATTTTTTAAGTTGTACCAGTGTGATCAAATTTTACAAGAACGTATTCATATATTATGACTCTTATAATTCATAAATTATGCAACAGATATGCTCTTAATGGATATTATCACAATTCATTAATAAATATAATTATTATGATATATTTTATTTAAATTTTTAACTTAATTTTTTATTTTATATTTAAAGAATTAAATAACCATTGATTAAACCGTTTAGTTTTTTTTTTCTGAATATTTTACAAAACTAAATTACACCTCGAAGTACTTTTATCCTTTATTAGAGAGAGAATTTCAATATTTTGGTTATGCAGAGGCATTTTAGTTTGTACAATATTCTTTATTTTGAATATTATTTTTTTTCTAATTTTAATTATTACATTTTTCTCTTTTACTTTTATTAATGGTATTTTAATGGTCTTTGTAGAGAAAAACAAGTAAAAACCTTTTCATCAACCTCTTCCTCCCCTAGTTAACATATCAATAGCCACTTATTCAAATTTTTGTGCAAGTTGTAAAACAAAACTAATGTCATCGATTCAAAAAAGTCTCACAAAACAAAAGAGAGAAAGTAATGTATATAGACATAAAAACAAGCTGTTGGAGTGCGCTAAGCACACACCAATGTGGAGAAGAGTAAAGAGAAGAATTAGAAGAAAAAAAAAGCAAAATAAGAGAAAAGAAGATGTGAAAGGAAACTGATGTTCTTAATTCGAAAGATCTTACAAAACAAAAGTGAGAAAGCCATAGACATAAAAACAAATGGTTGGAGTGCTCTACATGATTCGATTACTAAATAATAATCCAATTTCCAACCATTCTTATTAGCAGGATTAAGAGATAAAAGTCGAGAGGGAGAATTGTCTAACATAATAATAAGAAACAAAAAAAAATAAGAACACTTTATCAAGTAGATAATTAGCAGCTTTCTAAGACACAACAACATTCAGAACTTTCAAAAGCCTTTAACAAATAATGTCTCTATGTAAACTTCAATTAACTTTAGTATTTTTATTATAGTGGTAATACAAATACTTGTTCGCTTTTCAACCAGAATCTTCCTCCATAATCATTTATTCATACACATCGATACAGTGTTACTTTACACACGTAACATAATTTATGAATATAAAAAAACAAACAGCAAAGACATACATCACATAAACCAATATAAACTTTGAGTATCTTTATTCTTCAATCCAACAATTATGTATTCACTATGATTCCACCTGCATGAAAATATGAAAACGAAAAGAGTTACAAAACACAAAAAATGAAAAACTGTTCATGATTTTGTTGTGAAATTAAATATACAGATTTTGTTAGTATGAGCATAGAGAGATGCATGACCGTTTGGGTGGAGGACTTGGCCTGTAATGTAAGAGGAACACTGGTTGCTGGCTAGAAAGACATAAGAAGGAGCAACCTCAATGGGTTGTCCAGCTCTTTTCAATGCTGTGGAATCAGAACCGAACACCACAATTTGTTCCACTGTCAAACTTGCTACCTGTAAGGGAGTCCAGATAGGTCCAGGAGCAACGCCATTCACACGAATTCCCTTGCTCACCAGCTGAAGTGCAAGGGATCTTGTGAACCCTACAATGGCACCCTTCGTCGATGCATAGTCCACTAGTGTTGCGAATCCTTGATATGCAACTACTGATGTCGTGTTGATTATGCTGCTTCCTTCCTTCATGTGCTTCAGAGCATATCTGTGTACTCATTTTCAGAAGTCACTAGTGTTAAACTTTTAGATGACATCTTATTTAGTTAGAGTATATAAGGAGATGCAAAGATGTGAGCTTAAATTAGGCTCTTGTCTTACTTAGCCATGAAGAAGTAGGAAAAGATATTAGTTCGGAAAACCAAGTCCAGTCTTTTATCATCAATTTCGTCCAAGGAATCACTCTGAAACTGCACAGCTGCGTTGTTGACCAAAACATCAATGCAGCCATAAGCATTAACGACTTGATCGATCACACTCTTGCAAGTCTGTTCATAACCCAAATCAACTGCTATAGCCATTGGATCTTTGGCATCGGCACTCTTAGCTTTTCTGATGATTTCAAGTGTGTCTCTGGCATCTATGTCTTCCTGTCCCTTCACATAGGTGAAGATAACAGTAGCACCCTCCAATGAAAACAAGTTACACACCGCTCTTCCAATTCCGGAGTCACCTCCAGTTACTACAGCCACCTTACCCTGAAAATATATAAACCGATTAAGCACAGAAGCAGATAAAAATAAGTACTTTCAGATCAATCAGTGCTGCATATATACTTGAAGTTTATTGGATGGTTTGTAATCTGGACTGCTATATTGGGGTGGTGGATTCATCAGATACTCTTTGCCAGGCTGTGTGTATTGCTTCTGAGGGGGAAATCTGTATTCACCCGAAGCCATTCTCTCAAACGGGCTTTTGGGAACTGCGTTTTGAGTAGACATGGATTTGGAGATCCTAATTTATAAGGACGTAGTGAACAGAGAAAGTGTTAAGGTTGTGTAATTTGTACGTGTAGGTGTCAGTGATGAAGATGAAATGCTTTCAGTCTGACACGTGGCAAGACATTTATTGTGGGAAATGGTTTTATTGGTTATGCTTTTCTTTTCTTTTTATTTGGTTTTCCTGTTTGTTTGGGTTAATTGTTTTTTTAGCTTTTATATGGTTTAATATTTATTTTGATTCTTCCTTTCATCAGTTTCGTTTAAAGTAGTTTTAATTTTTATAATTTTTATTTATTTTGGTTATTCTTTTATTATGGTTTAGGATTTTTGTTGTGGTGTGAGATTGTTCGAAGATAGAGATGTGAGAGGTTGTAACGGTTGCTTGAATGAACTCGTGGTTCATCACTGTTGAGTAATGCAAAAAATATTACAGAAGTCTAATAATACGTATTAGATGAGACTATAGATACACTAATTAGAATAATATAGCAAAAATATATTAGATGAATCATTCCATACGTTGATTAGAGATAAATTGATCATACCAATCTAGCAATATATATTAGACAACTCATTCATATATTGATTTCACAAGTTGACAATATATATTAGATAAGTTTTTTCATACACAAATTAGACGAGTCTATTAATACACATTAGATGAATATATTCATTCTCTGATTAGATTAATCTTGCAAAATACATTAGACAAGTCTATTCATACACTAATTATATAAGTCTAAAAATACACATTAAACGAGTCTATCCGTGGAGTAATTAGACAAATATTTTTGTGCATAAAACATAAAACAACTCATTTCATGCATTAATTAGACGAGTCTAAGAATGTACATTAGGTGAGTCTCTCCCTATGCTGTGATTAAACGAGTCTTGCAACATACATTAGATGAGTTTGTTCATAAACTTGATTAAATAAGTCTAAGAATACACATTAGACTAGTCTGTTTATAAACATTATATATGAGTCTATTAATATACATTAAGCAACTCTATCCGTTCTTTGATTAGCCCTATCTTGTAATACACATTAGATGATTTTGTCCATACACATTAGATTAATGTAGTAATACACATTAGATGAATGTATCTATATAATAATTAGATGAGTCTAACATTAGATATTAGACAAATTTGTTTTGATGTATTAATCATACAAGTTTAGTAATACATATTAAACCAATATACATTATTTATATTTATAACAAATATATTATAAATGTTTTTGCATAGTCTATCCTTGGTATTTTTAGAAGGTTTATTCTATATTTTTTCACATGTTATATCCTATGTTTACAAAATATACTCTTTACAATTTTACATATATATTGAATTTATAATCAACAAATTTTCCCGTTAATTCTATTCAAAATTTAATATAACTTATTTTTTCTTCAACCTCTAAATATCTTTTAATATAATATATATTTAAATATTTTTTTAATATAATATATATTTATTAACATAAAAAAACTCATATAAAGAAACATTAATTTGTGTATAGACACAAATTTAACTCATAGATCAAATAATTCTATCTCTTCTTACAAATCACAGAATTATTATCGAAGGTACGTCATTAAAATCACTAATCGATAAAGAAACTAATGAAAAACGTGGATGATACATAAGATAGAATTAAGATCATGTGCATCAGAAAACATGGAAAATAGAGAAAAAAAAAAGCATAAATTAACTTGGTCTTTTACAAAAATTAATAGAATAAAAAAGAAGATCTTATCATAATGATCACTTAAACACTTTCTGATCTTAAAAAAATGACTCAACAGTTAGAACATTAAGAAAAAAATAGAGATGATCAAAAAATGAGTTTTAGAAAAATAATATGTATTTTAAGTAATAAGAATCATTAACAGGAAGCAACATTCAGAACTTTCAAAAACAATAATGTCTGTATGTAAACTTCAATTATGTTCGAGAAACCTTGTGAAAACATCTAGGATACAATACAAATACAAATGTCATACAAATGAAATCAATCGGAAAATAAAACTGGAAAATAATTAATACAACATTAATGTAAAAGGCAGTTAGCTATGATAATCATTGCACATAACTTGTGGTTAATAACCTGATTTTGAGTTATCTTACCACTTGTGGTGTCTTTATTTACACTTGTATTATCTTTATACCACGATCACTAGTATTTGTTGTATGACTTTTCACTCTACAGTATCCTTTTCTCTCTCTCTCTTTTTAGGTGAAATCAGTATGGTAGATATGAATTCTAACATTTTTTCCCTCTTTTTAAAGTGGAATCATTATGGAACATTAATACTCATTAAATGAGATTATAGTATATGTGATACATGTTATTTGGCTCTTATCCATGTGAATTATGTTTTGAAGAAAAAGTAACCTAGTAACAACCGATTATGAACGAATACTTGTCTAAAAAATAAGATTATAATAGAAAGGAAGTATAAGTGTTTCTTTTAAATGATGAAAAGCTAAATTAAATATTTTCTAAATGTGATTATTGTGTTAGATATATCAGCTAGATAAGAGATAAGTTAATTTATAATATATAAATAAGGTAATTTTGACTTAATAAGTTGATTTTATAGAAATGAATTTGATTTAAACTCATTATGATCAATTTCTTTTACTTTCTAATATTTAATAAAGGATTTTCAATAAATATTTTGAAATATCAAATTTTATATAAAAACATATAAATTCGAGGGAACTAAATATATTAAATTAAAAATAATATTATTAATTATAATATTTTAAATTATATAAAAAAATTTATATATTATAATAAAATTTTGAGAGTTTCAAGACCTATCAGACAATTAAGACTGATCACTATTGATACTTTACATATAAAATAAACATGCATATGGATTTCAGAACATGGTAATCTAAATCTAAACTTTTCTATTTCACAATAAAAATTATATTTTTAGAATTATCTTTTTTTTATATCTTCAAAATACTTTGATTTTACGGTATTAAATATTTTCTAATATATTTTAACAGATCAAAATCAATGTATATCAATATATTTTAAAGAGAAAATAGAGAGATAGTAAAAAAAGAACTCATGTAATTAATAATCCAATTTGAATACATATGGTTTCAAGTTTGTGATGATAAAGATCATGTCAATTCTTTTATCAATTAAACCCAGAAGTGTACAAGTTATTGAAGACTGGTTTTGTTGGTTTCGTGTATGAAACCATTTTCTTTATTCTTAATTTTTTATTCATGCTTTGAATTTTCCATCGGGTCCATTTCATATTCCATTAATGATAACTCAAGAACTGAAAATTGTGTTAAACTGTTTGACTTTTGTGACAAGGTATTAAAATGAGTTATTAAGATATTTAACTTAAAAGCTCAAATTGGACAATGATATATGGATTGTGTTTAGGTTTATGCTTATACTTTTGGATCTGTAAATTGACTTTGAAAATAGTTGTCCTATTTAGTCTAAATAATGAAAACTATACCCTTTATTAGTTTAATTCTTTTAAGTATATATTTTAAAGTGTAATGTTAAAATAATATAAAAAGTTTTATGATGAAATAAACTGTGCAATAGGAACAGAGAAAAATGATAACAGAATTGTATCTACCTACGTTAGAAAAAGAAAAAGAGAATAAAAAATTTTAATGAACATTTTAAGAATAAAACATAATATAAAAACTGAAAACTAAAAGTACCATTGTAACAAATACTATTTATTCTAACATAACAAAAATATTTGCAAAATACTATTAAAAGCTCTGGTACAAAAGTTAATATCCAATGTTTTAAAAAAAGTATAAAAAATTACAGTAAACGTAACTTACTTAACAACAAGAATTTAATTTTATAAAAGCTACTATTATTAACGTAAAACTTAAAGTATAAATTGTGTAAAGTGATATAATGAGTCATTCAAAATATATATAAAAAAAAACTCTCAATGTATCAGTTATAAAAGCTAACACTGAAATATATGAAATAACACGGAACACTAGAAAAAAAGAGTTTGAATAGTATTTTTTAAAATTTTTTAGAAGTTACACATAGTTTGTTAGTAGACGTTTGTGTTTTAATGAAAGTATTTGGAAAAACGTTTTGAGCAAGAAAAATAATAACACAAGTATTTTATACTAATTTACATAAAAACTTTTAAAAAGTTTTACTAATCTTATCCAAAATTACAATAGACTGTAAACCACTCCTGAGATATATCAAATATTTTGATTATTCCTGATCTTCTAATCAATCCTAACTAGTATAAGTTTAATCACTCCTAGTATCAATCCTAAACAACTTTGTAGAACATTTAACTCTCTGGAACTAAACAATACAAGTGTTTTAATTCTTTTTAGAATATCTAACACAGTCAGTGTTGGTTTACAAGTACAAATTCTGATAACTCTCAATGAGAGGATAAATACAATACAAAAGAAATCTTAGAATTTGTGAAGTTTTTTTTTTCTATGAACAGACTTGACGTAAGCTTATTAAAAGAATAAATGTGTAACGATACAATGATAGCAAAAAGTTCTTGTATTCTCTTGTATGAGTCCTCACTTTATAGATCTCTTCAAGAGATGACCGTCATTCAGAGATAGTTGACTTTGTTGAAAGTAAGTGGCTTCTCGTATGAAAATATGTATTTTCTGTGCCTTGGGAAGAACATATTACTTTCACAATTAGAACTACAGATATGATAGGACATAAAAACATTAGGAAACATTCTAGCAATGTTTTTCTATCTCACAAGTTATCTTGGTACAGTACTTTTGAGTATTTCTTGATATTTTTAATATCTACACAAATAAAAAGAAAGAAAATATAACAGACAAGTTAAAGTACGTACGTACATTTAATAATCTATATCAAGTGTTGAAACATGTTTCCTATCCTATAATAAGCTATTAGTGCAAGTATGAAAAGTACATACAATTAATAATATATATATATATATATATATATATATATATTTATTTATTTATTGGTTATCACTTCTTTTTCTAGACGTGTGCACATGATATATCTTCTAAGTGTTTAATATAAATGTTATGTATGCACATTGTCCAAACTATATATCTCTAAACAATATTTGGTTAAATGTTATTTATTAAATTTTAAAATTCAATATGCTAAACAATTTTTCTCTTAAACAGTCTTGTCTTAAAAAAATATGCTAAAATACTTTTAACAAAAATTAATTATTAAAAATCATTCAAAAACCAAATGGAAGTAATTACAAAAACATAATAAGCTTATAATTTTAATCAACCTAAAATGTTATTTTAAAATATAAGAATATATGCTGATAATGGTATAAGTATATAGTGTTACTTGGTAATTATTATTAATAAATTTTATTCTTATAATTTTTTTAAAAGTAAGTAATAAAAATAAAATTATTAGAGAAATAAATATTAACTATTATAGAGTTATTTTAAAATTTAATTTTAATTATATATTATATTTATTTATTTAGAAATATAAAATTGAAATGATATCTTTTTGAAACATTACATATCTAAAACATAAGATATTTATTTAAATTAAATTTTTAAAAATATCAAATTTATCTAATTTTGTTTCTGTAATTTTATTTAAGATGTATTTAAAATTAAAATTTTACATGAATATATATTAAAGACTTAATATTCTCATAAAATTATTTAAAATTATAAAATAAAAAATATCTGCTAATGTAAAAATAAATCTATAAATGACGAATTTGTTTAGATAAAAAGGATATCAGATAGTTATTACGTGCCACCTTCCCTACTGGAATTAATAAGAACAACATTTTCAAAAATGTCAAATTGAGAAAAACTTTCAGAATAGAAAACCTAAAAAAGGAAAGAGTTAGCAAATAGGAAAACCAAACAAAAAAATAGAAAAGCATGCCAATGAAACCATTTCCCACAATAAATGTCTCGCCACGTGTCAGACTCCAAACAGAACATGCGAATATCATTTCATTACACGACACCTACACATGCACATGCTACACAACCTTAACACTCTCTTTGTTTACTACGTCCTTATAAATTAGGGTCTCCAAATCCACGTTTAGTCAATAAATCTAGCAATCAAAACGCAGTTCCCAAAAGCCCGCTTGAGAGAATGGCTTCCGGTGAATACAGATTTCCCCCTCAGAAGCAATACACACAGCCTGGCAAAGAGTTTCTGATGAATCCACCACCCCAATATAGCAGTCCAGATTACAAACCATCCAATAAACTTCAAGTATATATGCATGCACTGATTGATCTCAAAGTACTTTTTTTTATATGCTTATGTGCTTAATCGGTTTATATATTTTCAGGGGAAGGTGGCTGTAGTAACTGGAGGTGACTCCGGAATCGGAAGAGCGGTGTGCAACTTGTTTTCATTGGAGGGTGCTACTGTTATCTTCACCTATGTGAAGGGACAGGAAGACATAGATGCCAGAGACACACTTGAAATCATCAGAAAAGCTAAGAGTGCCGATGCCAAAGATCCAATGGCTATAGCAGTTGATTTGGGTTATGAACAGAATTGCAAGAGTGTGGTCGATCAAGTCGTTAATGCTTATGGCTGCATTGATGTTTTGGTCAACAACGCAGCTGTGCAGTTTCAGAGTGATTCCTTGGACGAAATTGATGATAAAAGACTGGACTTGGTTTTCCGAACTAATATCTTTTCCTACTTCTTCATGGCTAAGTAAGACAAGAGCCTAATTTAACCTTACATCTTTGCATCTCCTTATATACTCTAAGTAAATAAGATGTGATCTAAAAGTTTAACACTACTGGCTTCTGAAAATGACTATACAGATATGCTCTGAAGCACATGAAGGAAGGAAGTAGCATTATCAACACGACATCAGTGGTTGCATATCAAGGATACGCAACACTAGTGGATTATGCATCCACTAAAGGTGCCATTGTAGGGTTCACAAGATCCCTTGCACTTCAGCTGGTGAGCAAGGGAATTCGTGTGAATGGCGTTGCTCCTGGACCTATCTGGACTCCCTTACAGGTAGCAAGTTTTACAGTAGAACAAATTGTGGTGTTCGGTTCTGATTTTACACCAATGAAAAGAGCTGGACAACCCATTGAGGTTGCTCCTTCTTATGTCTTTCTTGCCAGCAACCAGTGTTCCTCTTACATAACAGGCCAAGTCCTCCACCCAAACGGTCATGCATCTCTCTATGCTCATACTTACAAAATTTCTATATTTAATTTCACAATAAAATCATGACCAGCTTTTCATTTTTTGTGTTTTCTAACTCTTTTTGTTTTCATCTTTTCAGGTGGAGTCATTGTGAATACATAATTGTTGGATTGAAGAATAAAGATACTCAGTTTATATTGGTTCATGTGATATATGTTTGAAGAATAAAGATACTAAGTTTATATTGGTTTATGTGATGTATGTCTTTGCTGTTTGTTTTTTACTATTCATAAATTATGTTACGTGTGTAAAGTACATTGTATTGTATCAATGTGTATGAATAAATGTTTATGGAGGAAGATTCTGGTTGAAAAGCAAACAAGTATTTGTATTACCAATATAAATGTCTATTTTTTTTAAGCAAGTTTTAAATAAATCAAGTATATTGAATGTTTGTTAGATTCTTCAAATACAATTCTGAATAGAATAATCAACCTACATATTCTTTGTGATTCTCCGCTGCACACTTTTTTTTAAAATATTATATATAATGAAGTTCATTACAATATTATCAACATAAATACCATTTGTTGGAGATCAAATCGAGATTAGGCCAAATATTTATGTATTGATAAATCTTTTTTTAGTGAGTTGATTATGTAAATGTGAGTTCAACTTAAACTTGTTACATTAATATGATATTATTAGCTATTTAAAAAAAATAGTTAAGCCTCGAACCTATATGTTACACTCTTGTTAGTCATTTTCAATCTCAAATGTCACATTAATTAAAGATTACGTCAAGTAATTGATAGAATCGTTCGTACATGTTATTTAAAGAATTAATACTAAATACACTTTTACTTTCATTTTGACACAAATTATAAAAATAAAATAATCATAAAAGTATAAATTTTTATATTATTTCAAGAAAGAAGAGAATAAAAAATAAATAAAAATAGTATTAAATAAATGTAAAAAATTTATCTGTCAAAAGAATCGTTAATTTGTACAAAGATATCTAGTAATCAAACAATCATGTAAAATATTCATATATTATTACATTGAGATGCTGAAATACTGAATGATCAAGCGACCGTAAAATAGTTATAAAAATACGAATATATGTTATTAATTTTGTTTGGATATTAAGTCATCCACACTAATTAATCCAATTAAAGAAAACATTAAAAATACATAATATGAAACAATGGTGGTTTATTTGTAAAGTTTAGGAGATTCAAGCCAATGAGTAACTTCTGTTTCATTTGAAATTGAATTATTTTTATTCAGCAAACAATTGGTCAAAAATATGTCTGGTATAACATTAATGAATTAGCCCTAAGACTTATTTGGTTGTTGTATAAATTAGTTTAATCAATATAGAAAAAGTGTTTGTTAAAGTATATAAAATATATTTTCTTTTAGATTATATCTTTTTCCATTATATATATATATATATATATATATATATATATATATATAATTTCAGTTCTATTTTTTACGAGAATAGAAAGTTTATGTAACAAAGGTTTATTATATAAGTTAATTTATCAACTACTTGTTAGTTTATAAGCCAGATATGTGATTTAGTCAAAAACCAGTACATTGAATTAATAATTTTGAAAAGAATTTATTTTTGGAAATTTCAAATTTAATTTAAAATTTAAAATTGTTTTTGTTTAAACGTAACATACAAATTAATATTTTTTATCAACTTATACTTTTGGTTTTATTATCATATTATATACATGATATTAATTTATTATTTATGATTTTGCATGTAATTTTTTAAATTTTAATTTTTGTGAGTTCCATTATGTTACTATTCTTTTCAATTTTTACTTTAATATAAGGGTTTTATTATTTTTTATTTTTTATTGATAAAAATATATTTATAAAATAAAATAAAAAGTATGGTTTTATTCTTATGACTTTAATTTTTTTTAGTTATACTAGTATATTCTAATGATAAAATTTTACAAGAACCATGATATTATGACTCTTTTTATTCATACATTATACAATATATATGTTTTTATTATATATTATTATAGTTTATTATTGGTGGATACTGTGAAATCTTGAAAATATGAATTAAATCTTTGCCTTCTTTGGAGGAGAATTTCACTCATACTTCATTTATTCCTCAACCTAGGCTTACCTTTGAAATCGCTAAAAAGCTCTACAACTCTACTTATCCAAATCAAGAATAGAGTAAATTTTCCATTTTTTTTCTATTTCTAGAAGCCAAAATATGAGTTTTTATGTTAGTTAAGTATTATGTAGATTTTTTGTGGGTGGGTGTCATGAAACTTTCATTAGGGAGTTTAAGAGTACATTTTTAAGGTAAGGGAAGTTAATAGTTAAATTATGAGTTTTCAATGGTAGATATATTTTGGGGATTGTATTGTGAGTGAACTTGATTTAATTGTTTGATATTGAGCGTTTTGTTTATTGTGACATGTATGTGTTGATTAATTTTGAGTTGAGACTTGGTTGTGGAATGTTAAGGACATAGTATTTAGGTTGAGCAATTGGGTCATAATCAAGTTTAAAGT
Source organism: Vigna angularis (assembly GCF_016808095.1). Classification (NCBI taxonomy): domain Eukaryota; kingdom Viridiplantae; phylum Streptophyta; class Magnoliopsida; order Fabales; family Fabaceae; genus Vigna; species Vigna angularis. Next base: position 26,059,971 of record NC_068975.1, on the reverse strand, counting down.
TGTTAAATTGAATTGAAAAAGAATTAGAAAAGATTAGATTGAGCCAATTGCACAAATTAAATATCATATTGTTATCGTGGACTGATATGACGTTGGACGTTAGTTAGATAACATTAGGCTCCACCTCTAACAAAGTAAGTCAGAGAGCTCTCATGTTAGGCGCCACTAAGTACTATTGGGCGTCATTCTGGAATCTAAGTTCCAGAGAGCTCTAAGGCTTGGGGACATTGGCCATTGGGTTTATCGCTAAGTGCAGGAGCTTATCATTGGGCGAAAACTTCAAATCGTTGGACGTGAGTTTGAATTTCTCTTCGAAGGGCTTTCTCTCAAGAGTTGTTGGGTGGTCTTTCCTAGCATCAAATAGTACATACTGTGTAATTTTTGGTTGTTGAAATCTTTGAATGGAATTTAAATATTGGATTATAAGAATTATAATTGTGAAAATTTGATATGTTTACGAGTATAAAGTGGATGTAATATAATGGAGAAATTGAAGTTAATGTTTGTTTGAGGTATGTGTTTATGAGAAAGTAATACAATACTTTTATAATGCAGTGTTGTGCATTGACTGAGGATATGTGTTGGTCAGAAATTATCTTATTAGACTTACAAACTCATATAAAGTGTTGTAGTCTAGGTGTGAGAGTTGAATGAGATTCTTAGGACGAGATTAGGAACGAGACCACTAATCTATGATGTTATAATATAATTATTATGATATATTTCATTTAAACTTTTAAATTAATTTTGTACTTCATATATGTAAAAAATCAAATAACCATTGATTAAATCATTTAGTTTTTTTTCAATATTTTACGAAACTAACTTACACCTCCAAAAGGAGAAAATAAAAATTAAGATGGTGAAAATTAGTTTGAGAATTTTCTTAGTAAACCAAACAATCTATTCCCCTTGTTTAAGATCAAGAATTAGTCAATGAGAATTTTCATTTTATTGCATGGTTAAAAGAGTGGATAGAAAAAAAGCAAAAGTCTAAAATCAAGTTACTATTGCTAATGTATCTAATTGTTTCAATTAGGATGCATAATAGGCAAACCGATACAAGAAACAATTTCGCAATTGAGAACACAAAACAGACAATATACCGATACAGCAATAGATTATTTGCAAGGTAAACATGGAACAAAAAAACATAATCCATTTACCAAAATTTAATATTCAATCATTTTTTTGCATCGGTTAAGGAAATAAAGTAATATTTATTTTTCAGTTATTGAAATGTTGTCCTTTACCGAACATTAAAAATACATTAAAGTTGATACATTAAAAAAATAATTTATATTTTGAAGACGATAACATTACAGGAAAAAAAAACACATTCAATTTTTAATATTTTGGTTCCAGGTTATGTAGCGGACTCTTAATTTGCTACAAACCTTTTCATCAGTTCTCCTCCTTTCGTAGAAAAATGGCCATTTATTCAAATTTTGTACAAGTTGTCATTTCTGTTGTTAATGGTTATAAAAACTATCTGACCATGTTTGTGTTTTTACTGTTAAAAAAAGAGCAATTTTTAAATCCAGAATTCAATAGCCACCAACTTCTGAGACTAATGCACAAGATAGAATCTGAGGTAAAATAAATTCAAAGACTAACAAATCCAAAATATTATCCTTTTATTTATCGTCTAATCTTAGAGATTATTTGCAAATTCGAAGGATATTTGGAATTTAATGGATAGAAAACTGCAGATTATTGCTAGTGTTAAGTGTATACAACTTCAAATATTGAATAAGTATTTCGAAGTTTTGCAGATGATGGATATTGAATTTATTACTAGCTTTTTTGGGATTGTTGAGATTGTTAACAAAATTATGTCAAAAAAATATACAACATAATGCAGTTAAAAAAATTAAAACTAAACTCTCAATCAGAATTGTTTGAATTACTCAACCATCACGATTAAATATATTAAAGCTCAACAATTAATTCATTAATTTTACACATCCCCACCTTAAAGGTCAATTTTCATCATCAAACGAGCAAGAGCTTGCAGATTGAAAACCCCACAAAGCAATACATCCTGATTCAATTAATGAATAATAATCCAATTTCCAACCATTCTTATTCGCAGAGTTAAGGGTAGATAATCGTCGGGAGGGATAACTATATAAAAAAACAATAAACAAAAAAAATAATATACTTTATCAAGCAGATAATTAGCAGCTTTCTAAGACACAACAACATTCGGAACTTTCAAAAGACTTTAACAATAATGTCTGTATGTAAACTTCAATTATGTTCGAGAAACCTTAAGAAATAAAATAAAAGTTTGATCTTAAACTAAACCAAAATTTCGAAATGGCACAATTCTACTTGACATGGATATAATAGTAGAAGCTTAAAGCCTTCTACCTCTCCTTCCACTCTTTCTACGCGTGCTGTCAGAAGGAATGGGAGTCACATCCTCTGGAAAATAGAATAAAAAAAAATAACAATTAACATTTAGCATACAATATCAAATGAAATCAATCAGAAAAGAAAATCTGAAAATAAAATCAATAGTTATGCGACCAGACAATTGAACTCGTGGTTTTCTCTGAAAAAGGCAAATACCTATGCGACCAATTTTCATTCCTGAACGAGCAAGGGCTCTAAGAGCTGATTGAGCGCCAGGACCAGGTGTCTTTGTCTTGTTTCCACCAGTGGCGCGGAGCCTGATATGAAGAGCAGTTATGCCCAACTCCTGGTCAAAATAATTTGAAACAATACATTAAGTTAGGCAGCTTCAAAGAAACAAAAAATGGAATCCTACTCACTATAGATTCACAGAGCATGAACAGATTAAAATCAGAGAAAGGAGAAAAAGCAAGCCAAAACAATTGACCAATGATATTGGATTAGCAAACAGGGTGATCAAATAGGAACTCTACAAACACATAAGAGCGACATGACAATCACAATAGGTAACATGGTCAGAAGAGAAAAAATGACTGTACTAATGTGAATCCCACTGACCTTGCATCTGGCAGCAACATCCTGTGCTGCAAGCATAGCAGCATAGGGAGATGATTCATCTCTATCAGCTTTAACCTTCATCCCACCTGAAATTAAAAAGCAAAGGCATACAAGTAAAACACATGAGAAAGCAAAGTCATAAAATACGTAAAGAACAGTTGTTTTCTTATATCTACTAAAAAAGAAAACACTCAACCGGAAATTTTCTAATGCCAAAGAATTTTAGCTTGGTCACATAGAAATAAATTTCAGCAAGCACTGTGAATAATAAAAAAAAACTAAAAACTATTCCAGATAAAGCCAGACAGACTCGTAAAAACTGTGCAGGTCAAATCACAAAGCTCCCTCCATCACAAGACATGGAAATATTTAAGTGCCAGATAAGGATCATAAAAGCTCGTGTATTAACAATCTAACCTAATAACATCCGCGGAAATTGGATATGGGCAATTTCATTATCAATATTATAACATCAAAAAAATCTGATAAATAAAAACGGGAAAAATAGTAGCAGCCACATAATAGCAAAAAAATTGGCTATGGAACAATTGCATACAGTGAACTGATTCCTATAATGTGAATAAAAGCAATCATACCAGTGATACGGACAAGTGTTTCCCTTCCAGACAAATCAGTGACATGCTGCAACCATAAAAATCAAAAATCAAACTTAAGCAATTGGAAATCGAAACCACAAAATATAAAGAAACGCAAATACTTACAATGAAGGTGTCATTGAAGGAGGCAAAGATGCGAGCGACGCCAAAGACATGCTCACCGTCTCTAACGGCTGGACCCAGAGTCACATTTTCTTCTTTTGGCTCTCTAACCTTTCTCCTCGACTGCACAATAACAACAACAAAAACCCTACTCAGAAAATCTAAGATTTACGAGATTGTTTCATGAGATTTACACCACACAGTCAGAAAATCAGAAAATCAGAAAATCAGAAAATCTAGGATTTATGACATTGATTAAACTATGTACGAACCATGATTGTTGCAACGCAGTGTAGAGATTCGGAGTTAAGATGAACCTGCGTCTAAAGTTCTCGGTGCTGCAAGGTAAACGGAGGAGTCACCCTTTGTTTCGATTTATATATGAAAAAATTAGGTTTTTGCTGGATGAGAGTAGTTCAATTTACAATATTACCCCTGTACATTTTTGTTTTCTAAACTAGTTTTTGGAGCTGTGTCCATCCAAGGTTTTCTAACATTTTAATTTGTTGATTATTAAAATTATGATAAATACAAGTAATTACATTTTAATATCTACCTATAAAATTATATTATTATCTACCTATAATATATTTTAAAAATTATACAAGTAATTACATTTATAATTGTAATTTAATATAACTTTTATATTGTAAAATTAAATAATAATATTTTAATTATTTATATGCTAAAAATGTATTTAATTTATTTTATATTTTTTAATAAAATATATTGTATATAACTATTTTAAACAATATATTAAGATTTCGTTAATAAAAATTAAGAATCTAACTTTAATTTTAAATAAAACATTGTTTAGATGCAAATACCTTTGATGAATAATAAAAATGGACACAAACGTAAATGTCACACTATTATGAATAATAAAAAATTGTTGGTTAAACATTATATATATATATATATATATATATATATATATATATATATATATATATATATATATATAAGAGTAGACCATATAATATTATAAATTAGAGACCATGCAGAAAAGTATAAAAAAATAATTCTGTAAAAATGTAAAGACTATAGTAGTCTAAAAATAAATGTAAATAGTAAGTAATTTAAAATGGAATAAACCATGCAAAAAAAATAAATAATAGATTATGAAAAAATACAAATATTAGATCTGTGATAAACTGATTGAACTCATCTAATGGTATAGTATGTTTTAATATAAAGTTATATTTCAAATTTTTATTTATATATTTGTCTTAAAATAACAAATTGTAAATAATATAAATAATTTAATAATTAACTTTAGTTAAAAATATAATTACATTAAATAAATAGAAAACATATACTTTTTAATATTTGATTTGCTCTTAATTTATCTTATTATTTAATTATTTATTTATTATTTTATATCGTTTTTTGTTTTCTGTTACTGTTATTACATTGTTAATTTACTATTATTATATCGTATTAGTCATCATCATAGTATTATTATATTATTTTAAATATTATTACGTGTTATAATATATTTTTTTTATATGGTTAAGAATCCCATTTTAAATGCGTTGAAGGGAATTAAAAGGATTTATTAAAAATGTTCCATTTTGCTACCGTTTGTGAAGTCCATAAAAATTTATTTATTTTAATAAATAATATCAATTTTTTGTTGTTAGTACTAATAATTTTAAAAGTAGAAATTATAATAAATAAGAAAATTATGATAAGAAAAATTAAAAATTTAGGATAAAAGATTATAGTAATTTTAGAAGAAGAAATTTAAAATTTTATTTTAGAAGGTTTTGTAAAAAAAAATTATAAAAAAAATTAAAATGATTGCAAAGGGACAAAGTACCTTTCAGAAGTGGAATGAGGATGAAGACATTTTTGGTGGTGATGGAAGTCAAAATATAAATTTTTAATAAAATATTAAAAAAAATTAAATAGTATCAAATCTTAGCCTATAAATAGCAAGTAAGGAGAAAGTTGAAATTGCACCAAAAATTGAGAAATTTTGAGATAAGAGTTGGAGGAAATTCTAGTTGCAAAGAGGAAATTCTAGAAGTTTTGGGGAAACAATTTCTAAATCGGAGATTAAGTCTGAAATAGAGGTAAGGGAACTAACTTTCCTAGGCTTTTATGTTAATTATCTAATTACTATTCATGTATTGAATTATTGTGTATGTCTATGTGTTAGTGTATATTTTTCTATTGCATCTTTCTAGAAGGGTGAAAAGATGTTTAACCGGCTATACCAGATTCAACTTCTTAATTCCTTAGAACATTTATTGTTTTTCTTTTTCTATTGCATCTTTCTGGAAGGATAAAAATATGTCTAACCCGCTATGTCAAATTCAACTTCTTAGTTCTCCATAACTTTTATATTAAGGTTATTTTTTTATGGTAAGATAGAGAATCTTAAAAACCGAAGTTGGTACATCCCTGATCATAGAGCAGCCTTAGTCCGATCTAATAAGTTGTGACTAGTCATATTGACTGGCGTTTATGGTTAAGTTGATTCGTCAAGCATTTATAGTAATATTTTATTATTGTTAATTTGTTTTGTGATATATTCATTTTGAATGATTTTTGTGATGAATGTATGTTATGATGTTGGATATGAAATTATGGATTGGAAAATTATGATGTATTTTTTAATGGTATGGTATTAGTGTATATGTTGATGTTGAGGGTCCTGTTGTTGGTGGTTATCTAGTACTATAATAATTATATAATCTCAAATATGTGGTGAGAGTGGTAGAAGGTCCTATTATGTGTTCTTTTATGGTCATAGATGTTAAAGGACTAACCTTGTGGATGATATGTTAGATTGTATTTGGCCATGATTGTGTTGTGAGAGGAGTAACCACCCGAGACTTCCATCAACATTATATCCGGATAATAAAGTCTAGTATAATAATTGCATCTTACAAAGAATTTATGGTGAATATATTACGTATAATAATAGTGTTATGCCTCTCATGGAATTTTGCATGGTGTACTTGTTTGTGGGAAAATCTTATTTTTGCGATGATAGTATAACTTATATGTTATACGGGAGCAGATGAGGAATGACGTCTGAACATATACAAGTGAAGCAGGAGACGACTGAGTATTGTTCGTGATGTTTGAAAGCACATAATGTATTTTCAGCAGCATGAACGATTGAGAGATGTTTGTAAAATAAATGTACAATAATTATATCATTTATGAAATGATTAGTGTGTGAGATGTTTTATTTTGTTGAGTTTAACAGTTTCTTTTATTTTGAATTTCAAATTGAAATTTGTTATCAAATTTTTACAATTGTGATTTTAAATTTTAAATTCAAATTTTATTATCAAATATTTTGAATTTCAAATTTAACCATATAAATTTTAATTTTAGAAAAAAATTAAAATTAAAATTGTTAATTATTTTTATATTCTTGATATTTAAATAATTTATAATTTACACTTTTAATAATATATTTGTCTCCATGTTATTAAAATCATTTGTTAAATTTGATTTGTAATTTCAAACGAAATATTGTTTTGCATATTTTATTATTTAGTTTATTAAAATTTCATTTTAATTATTTATTTATGGTTTTATATTATATTTTTATTTTATATTTATATTAGTATTATTATGTTATTTATTACTATATTATTAAATATTATTATGTATTATAATATTTTATTATATTGTTAAGAACCTTTAAATTTTTATAACTCTTTACCTCATGTTCCTATCCTAAATGTAAATTTTTGTAAAAAGTCATAAATAGTTAAAAGATGAAAAAATGCTTCAAATCTCTACATTTTCTTTATTTTCAATTTCAAATTTGAACTTCGATACCATATTTTTATAGTTCTTTTTTAATTCAGAATTTCAAATTTAAACTTTATTATCATATGTTTAAATTTGAAATTTCTGAATCTTAAATTAAAAAAAGTTTGAATTTAAAATTCTTACTTATTTTTATATCTTATAAAAGTTCAAAAAACTTATAATTTTCACTTTTTAATAATATACTATGTTATTACCAAAATTTAACATAAATATGTTACGATTTTAAATGGAGTATTATTTCTAATTTTTTTATTTAGTTTACTTTTAAATTATTAATGAAGTTATTATTCAATTATTTATTTACTATTTTATACCATCTTTTAAATTTAATTATTATATTAGTAATATTATGTATTATATTATTATATCAGCATGTTATTATAATCTTTTGAACTCTTATGTCTCTCTTCAAAATTATTCTCATGACAAGTCTTAGTTGAGAAAATCCGAAAGTTGTTCAAGTTATTAAAAGTGAATTAAAAATAATTCATTTTTAAGTTTTTTTAATTTGAATTTCAAATAAAACTTTGTTTATTTTGACAGGTCGTTGAGATTTCAAATTTTAAATTTAAAATTTGTTATCATATATTTAGAATTTCAAACTTTTTTATATTGATGTCAATATGAATTTTAATTTTAGAAAAAATTTCAAATTGAATTGTTAGTTATTTTTTTAATTTTAAAAGTCTAAAAAGTTTATAATTTTTTAATAATACTTATGTCTGTTATTGAATTTATTTTTAAAATTATCATTTAAAGTTCATATAATTGTGCTGTAATTTAAAATTAAGTATTGTCAAAACCAGTAAAATCCACGCATGTATCGTTTAGTGGAATTCACGTGTCAAGAGGGAGGCTCGACACTCATATGGCGGACGCCAGGTGTCAAGCGAAGAGATCCGAAAATCAGTTAGTGAAAAACAGGTGTCGACAGATGAGGGGGCGTCTGTTTTGAAGTGTGAAGCAAAACTTGGATTTTCAGAAAATCTACCCCACTCTCTGCATGCACCCTCTTTTCAGATTTCTGAAGAATCCCATTCTCTCCTCCTTCTCTCTACATCCTCTTCATCTCCTCTCTAAGAACACACTCACTTTCTCTTCTCCGATCTCCGTTCAGCCACTGTAGAAGCACTTCTGGCGTCAAGAGCTTCTAGATAAACCGTTCGGTTTGTGAAGCTGAGCTGGTAAGTCTTTCTTTTCACCCAGTCGTTCGTTTCCTAAACATGCAAACCCAGTTCTGGGTTCCTGTGATTGATCATCATTCTCAAAATGAGTGATTCTGATAGTGTTGGGTTGTCATTTGGTGTAGTTGGAATTGTCGAGCGTTGAAGGTAGGGAAACCGGTAGTGGTGAAATTGTATTCTGCCTCTAGGAACGTTCGTTCATGCTCAGAGGCAAGGGAAGCTTATTTAATTTAATTTTTGTGTACTGTGCTGCATGGACGTTCGTTGATGGATGATTTAAAATGAAATATGATTGTGCTATATTCTGATGAATGAAATATATAAAATTATATGATATGGATTGTATGAAGTATGAAAATTTATTATGATATGAATGTATAAAGTTATGAAACTATGTGCTAAGAAATGAGTTGAATATAAATGAATTCTAGATATGAAATTTCCCTATAATAATGTATGTTCATCACTGAACGGTCATTGACCGTTCGGTAGTACTAGTAACCTTGGTTAAAGTTGGATTCTTTCATTTGGACAGAATCCTCGTTAAGGACGAGCGTCTTCGTGTGATAATACTATGCTTGAGCGTTCGGCCAAGCACAGTTGTATCTGGGTATTCTGTGATAAACTGAAATTTGTAAATATATGTATTTGTATATCTTAGTTATTCTTAAACACTATTCCCATAGTATCATATTATATTCATCAAGTTTTCTATTATAAGTTTAGAAGTGCTCGGTCTTACACCAAGCGCTCGTTTGGAGTAGTGCTTGGTCTTACACCAAGCGATCGTCTGAACGGTGTTTGGTCTCACACCAAACGATCGTCTGAGTGGTGCCTGGTCATACACCAAGCGCTCGTTTGGAGTAGTGCTTGGTCTTACACCAAGCGATCGTCTGAATGGTGTTTGGTCTCACACCAAACGATCGTCTGAGTGGTGCTTGGTCTTACACCAAGCGATCGTCTGACTGGTGCTGGGTTTTTCATCAAGCGATCGTTCTCATTTCTTTTATAATATATCTTGATGAAAATAGCATTTGTTCAACTTCAATAGAGTTTTCCTTTTTCCATGTTTGGTCATTAAATGACGTTCGGTTTTATTGATGCTAAACTCAGATAAGCTAAGTACTCATCAGCGTTCGGTTTCTTCATGTGAATTCTTTTAAGTATTTTCTCCGAAGGTCTTGAAGTGTATACATTCATTTGGTTCTGGCTTAGAACTTTAGTATTTGGCATGGTTCTTTCAGTGTTCGGTTAGAATTCTCTAGGGTCAGTTCATCTAATTGGCTCACAGATTAAGTAACGGTCGTTCTAAGTTGTTTTTGTTATATACGATTATACTCGGTTTCTTTCTCAAACCAATAGTGGTCACCTCTGTATTATTCTATTCGGGAACAGGAGACTTCTCTGTCTCGTTAAGTGTTTGTCCTAGTTCTGAGTTTAGGTTGAACGTTCGTCATTTAAAATTTTTATGGATCTTATTACGAGGTGGTTAAATGAAATATTTGTTAATGAAAGATGAAGAAAATGTGATGTGGATATATTGTGGATTTTGGACGAGCGTTCCGGGGAGGAACGACTCATGTATGAATATTGGAATTGTAAAGTATGACTGTGGCATGCTAATGCTGGCGGTTCATCCTGATGTTCCGTGAGTACTTGTCCTCACGTAGAGGAGGGTAGGTCATGTGTGGGAACGGCAGGAGGTTCTAGTCCTTAGGGGTACTTTGGACAAATAGGACTAACCTCGGGTGGCAGCTGATGAGAGTATGCCAGTTACTATATCACCCGGGTGCACGAACGCCTGTAGCTACGCAGATTTCATACAGTGCAGACGGTCAGTCTAGTATTTTAGGCTTTGTATGATACGTATGTTGAATTTATCTGGTGTGTTTGATTATTTGAAATGTATGTTTATGCATGAATTAAATTATATAAGCTTACCCTGTGTTTTTCTTGTCATGTCTTGTTTTGTACGTCCGTTCTTGTCATTGTAATGATCATCTGTGTGGATGTGAGCAGAAGGAGACGAGCTGCTGGAAGAGGCGCTGGAAGAAGAAAATTTGGTTGAAATTGAAGTTAAGGCCGAACAGTAGGACGTTCGGTCAATAGTCTAGTTATAGTAAGGTGGTTGTTCGATCACCTTCCCTTTTGTTAAGAATGACCGTTCGGTATTTTCTTTTGTAAACCGTCAGGTTTGCTTATCTTGTACGACTTAAATTTGTAACCCTTTCTGTAAGGCCGTTCAGCCATGAGCGTACGCTCGACTCTAGTGTAAGACTGATCTGGATTATTATTAATGTGATTATTCTAATATATAGTTTATTGCTGTATTTTTGGGATGTTACAAGTATTATTTTTAATATTTTATTATTTAGTTTTAATTTTTATTATTATTATATTAGCATTATAATTTTATTAGATCATTGTTAAATATTATTATTGTTATAAAATATTATCATATGGTTAAAATCCATAAAATCTTTTGAACTTTTTTTAAAAACTTGTTCTCTTAAAAATATGTAAAGAAAATTTTATATGCGAAAGTTATTCATGAGAATTTTATAGTCTGTGTCATTTCGTATTTCAAAATCACTTTTTTTTATTACATATTTTAAATTCAAATTTGACAATAAAATTCTAATTTAAAAAATATTAAAATTGAAGTCGTTAGTTATTTTTATAACAAAATTTATAGCTGAACAGGTTTTATTTAATAACAAAATTTAATATTTGATCATTTAAATAAAGTTTCATATTAAATAGAAAGAAAGGTTTAGTATTCACACAAAACAAAAAAATAAAGTTTCATATTAAATAGAAAAAAAATATAAGTTGAGTTGAGTAACCTATTAAAACAAATATTCACACAAAACAGTTGTAGAATTTGGGTTAAATATAATGTTTTTTTTTATGATTTACTCATGGTTGAATGTGAGGTCTCTTTTTATATGATCTACTCATGTCTCATTTTTAAAAGTGTATTTTTTGTGAAAAAATCTTAACAACTTGCAACACAATTTATATGAATGATTGTTCATATTTAAAGTATCTCATTCTTTTTCAAAAAAAAAATTGGAGAGATAAAAAGTAACGAAATATAGTCAAATAACTATTTGTATGAGTAAATGTTTAGGTGTTTTATTTTGTATATTCATTCACTTGTGAAACTTCGTTGTATTTTGCACTACCTTTGATTAACAAATAAACATGCTTAAATTTAGTTTATATTTAGTGAGATGATGTTTTATTGGAAAGTAAGATAGGTTTGTAATAGTTGTCAAACTTCTCAAAAAAATAAGTCCCACACTTCTTGTTGTCTCATGTTTAATTCTAGGTAAAAAAGATTTTTTTAGTAAAACAATTATACATTATTTATTAATTACAAAATCAACCAATTAGTCATTGTTCAATTTTTAGTCGTCTATATCACCTTGAATATCTGTACTATGAGCTTTTATGTATAATTCTTAATGATAGAGTATTTTTTTAAATATTTCTAATCTCATAATATTTTATTTTCTCATGTCTACTTGTAATTATCTATACAATCTTTAAAATAACATTACTTCCTCATCCTAAATTTATTTTGAAATCATCCTCCCATGTTAGTTTTGTATATAACGGTTGTATTTGTGATTTTCTAAATTTTTTAAAATAATCAAAATTACAAGTCAAAATATCTAATTCACATTTGATTACCATTTAATTTTCTTCGAATAAATAAATTTATTTTTAAAAAATTAAAAAATATGTGGTAAATAATAAAGGGTGAAATGAAAACTTTCTTCAAAAAAGTATTAATTAAAAGTTTTCAGACTAAAAAATAAATTAAAAAAAAAAAAAAATAAAAAGTATAAAATTATTTTTTAGAAATGATGAAGAAGAAATAAACACACAAAAAAAAGAGAAAGAATTAAAAAGATAACCCAATCTATATTTTTCATCCAAACATTCAATTTCCTTTTTTTCACACGGTTGTTTTTGTTTATATACGGTCCAATTACTTTTTTTAACAACCCAAATTACAATTTTAATATTGACACTTCCCTATTCTTCTTTTTGGAGCATTTTCTACAAGGCCAACAGCCCAATTTTCTTAAAACTTTCACTCGCATATATTTCTGGCTATTACATCCTGCACCCCATCAGATTTCTTTCAGCACTCTATCACTTTTGAAAATTATGTTCTGAAACACAATGAACAACTTTTTTTTTTCTGGAAAGCAATCTTTCCTTTCTATTATGGATTTTTTTTTCTGAAAACTTCTTGATGGGATGGATGAAAAATTTGATGAGTATAAGAAACAGTAGCTTGTTTTTTCCTTTTGACCCTCCAATTTTCTTTCCATTCGGGAAGTGACACGTGTTACATTCACTCAACTCAAAATCCTGTCCACTCATAGTGTCATGAGTCACTTTCAAAAATATTTTCTGAAACATTATATATATATATATATACTTTTATTAAAAGAAAGATTAAGCTGAGATCAAAGATAATTATAATTCATTTGAATTACCTTATAATAAATATAACCATATTCTTATTCTATTCATTCTTACTTTTACTCTTTATTATATATACACTAGTGAAAACATACTGTTATGCGTATGTCGTCGGTTAATTTCTTTTATATAATAAAAAATAATAAAATTATTATTAGTTTTATTGTTACAATTATAAAATTAAATATAAATATTTTTATAATTTTTGTGTAAATAATTTATATTTATTTTGTGGATAATTTTTTAATTAAAAATGGTTAAATTTAAAAAACAATCAAATCGAAAAAAAGGTTAAAAAGAAATAATCACTTAAAATCATAAAATTGATAAATATAATTATTTTAATTTTAAATTTTTTAAAAGGTAAAATTAGAAAATAAATATGATAAAGTATCTTTTATATATGAATATAGATAATTATTTTTGTATAAAAGTGATATAATCACGAACAATATCTCCTGAGGCGTGTAGATTCATTATCCTTAAGGACTTATCCGTAGTGTATTGCGCAAGTCTCCCATAATACAATAGAAACTTCCCAGAATATCTCTGAGGATCTCAGAACTAGAAAGGATCTCTAAAAAAGAGTATAAAATAAATCTAAAATAATTTTAGAGGAGGAAAATAAGAAAGGAGAATGAGAGAAGACTACTTTTGGTGTGTTTTGGAATGGGGGAAGAGCTCTCTGTTTATAGAGTTAGGAAAGAATAAAATTAATAAAAGCAATAAAAAATTTGACCGTTGATAAAAGAATATTAACGTTGTCAATAAATGAAAGAATATAAATGTTGTAAAACGTTCCAAAACCAACTTAACTTTTGCAATATTACAACAATCCCCCAAAAGTTGAAAGAAAGCCTTTGACTCAAATAGTTCAAACACTAAAGAAAGATAAGAAACTTTTATTTTGGATCTCATATGATGTAATGCATCAGAGCTGGTATAACAAGCTATATGAACCAGTCTTAGATTGAAATACTTAACACATAGTGTAGTTGGTATAACAAGCTATATGAACCAAAGACACTTGACGTGTGTTAGAGGTTGATCAATCACAATACAGCCCCACAATCCTTGTTGTTATCGCTGTGTTGCGCTAATTAGGCCATGCGCGTGTCCGGTATTCATGAGTGCTCTAGAGATCATGCCAAGATCTCATGCAAGCGGACCTAGTCGACACCCATATAGGTGATTTCATCAAGTGTATGTTGCAAATCATACACCACCCATAAGGGATATGAAAATCATTAAAAACTTTGTTTAAACTAAAATTCTTTCACATAGAATTTTAATAACAAAGTTTAGTCTCTCAATAATATAGTCTCTAGCACTTTCACACACACCATACGATGAGACATAATTGATTAAAATAAATTTAGTGCTATCAGAACTAACAAGTGACTTGTTTTTACCCATCTAAACCTTATTCATGGGATCTCCAATCACAAACGTTTGGTTAGCATCACTTATTTGTTTGCAAGTGGCTTAAGTCTCATTCCCCTCGATGTTTCTAATATCATATGTCTTCCTATGGGTTTTGTCAGAGGATCTACTAGATTCCGTTCTGACTTCACATGATTAATGGAAATAGTTCCACTCTTTAGCAGTTGCTTCACCAAACTGTGTCTCAATTGTATATGTCTATTCTTTCCATTGTAATTATTGTTTTTAGCTATAGTTATGTCGATTGGTAATCACAGTGTATTGATACCGATGGGGTTGGTTTCATTCCTAGTGGAATGTTCGCTAAGAAGTTTTTCAACCACTCAGCCTCACTACCAACCATCTCAAGACAAACTCAGATTTCATTGTTGATCTTGCAGTAATTGTTTGTCTGGATGATCTCCATGTAATCACACCACCCCCAAGTGTGAATACATAACCACTAGTGGATTTTGTCTCATCTGAATCAGAGATTCAGTTAGCATCACTGTACCCTTCTAGTATAGCGAGAAATCCAATGTATTCAATGACATAATCCATTGAACCTCTTAAGTATCTCATAAGCCTAGCAAGTGCATCCCAATGTTCCTGATTTAGACATTGAGTGTATCTACTCAGTCTACCTACTACATAAGCAATATCAGGTCTAGAAAAATTCATCAAGTGCAGTAAGCTCCCAATTATTTGGGCATATTGAGGTTGAGATAATGATTCTCCTCTATTTTTCATTAATTTAGAGTTAGCATCATAAGGGGTACTCACTGGTGAGGTCATAAAACCTAAACTTCTTAAGAAGTTTCTCAATATATTGTTCTTGGGATAGTAATATACTATCTCCCTTCCTTATGATTCTAATACCTAAAAACACATTGGCTTCACCCATATCTTTCATGTCAAAGTTTGATCCCAGAAACAATTTAGTTCTAGCGACAATCTCATTGCGTGTACCAAAATTTACCATGTCATCCACATACAAACATATAATGACACAATCACCATTTTCAAATTTAGAATACTATCAATATGATTAGGTGAAAAGCCAAAATTTATTTTTTCGAGTAATTAAGTAAAATTACCTACACCTACACAATTTTAAAATATTTAAGATTAGTAAACGAGAAAATACCTAGTTGTGCTTTTCTCTTTGTAGGTAAAGTATACGAAAATTTACTCAAGTACCTCATCTTCTTTGTCCTCATCTGTGGTCCTTACAAATGCGATCAGAAGCCATCGTTGCTGCAAGCACCTTGGCAGCCTCTGGAAGTTATGGGTTTCACAAATCCTGTATGAGTTTTGAAAACAAAGTTTTGATCCTCCGGGATTGAGTTGTTGATGTCAGCGATAAGTCCTTAAGATTGTTGTATAAAAGCTGACATAATCACGGACAATATTTCCTGAGGCGTGTAAATTCACTGTCCTTAAGGACTTATCCGCGATGTATTGCGCAAGTCCCTAGGATACAACATGAACTTCCTAATATCTCTGAGGATCTCAGAACTAGCAACGATATTTAAAAATTTTAGAAGAGGAAAGAAGAAAAGAGAATGAGAGATGACTGCTTTTGATCTGTTTTGGAATGGGAAAGATATATGTATTTATAGAGTTAGGAAAGAATAAAATTAATAAAAGACAATAAAAACAATAAATAACAGTAGCACTTAAAAATTTTGATTGTTGCTAATTAAAAACCTAACTTTTGTAATAATACAACAATTACTTTAATTAAAAATACTTTTATTTGAAAGGTAAAATAAGAAAATAAATGTGAGCACGAAAGAGAATAATTTCCTTCATAAATATAGACAAAGAACAATAATAACTTTTTCAAATAATTCACACAAATTTGATGATTAATTTTTTTATATTTTCTGATTTGCAAGTTGAAGCATAAAATAATAATAATAATAATAATAATAATAATAATAATAATAATAATTACACAATTTTTGTTTTATCTTATATTAGATCTTGATTCTAAAGTAAGATTGGATCTTAATTCTAGAGTGAGGTACACTATTATTTAATTTTGAGAGTCATTATGCATTTGTTGTAATCACAAAGGAATAAAAGATAAGCAACTTTATAAGATCTCAAAAGAGTGTCCACAAGTATAAAAAAATGAATTTCACGTGTAAAGTTTTTTTATTTATTATTATACAATCGTAGTAATAAATTAATTAGTATTAATTTACTTATTTAATTATAACGTGAGAAAACATTGAATTAGGTGTTCAAAGAGACAGTTATCATGGTAGTTTGCTATAGAAATGTATATATAAATGACTAGTACCTTTCTCTCTACATAGATAAAAACAATTCTAATAAATATATTTTAAATATACAAATTATATTTTTAAATATAATATAGTATGAATTATAATTTGATTTTTAAAATATAAACAGATAAAAATTTAAGTGCATGTAAATATATAATAAGTGTATGAATAAAATGATGATAGTAAAAAATAATTAACTTTCATTTTTATCAGCACTTAAATTTATCAAACTATTGTCCTTGATAAAATAATTCCCTTTCTCCTTGATAAATGAGATTACATTCCATAAACAAATTATCTTCTTTTAAATATAAAAGTTTGTTCATTATTTTTCTGATTTTATTCAACCTTACGTTAATACCTATAGTTTTATTGTATTAATTATCTGGGAACATCTTTAACATCAGTAAAATTTTATACCGACTACAAATTCATATGATAGCTATACAACTAATAATGTTGTAAAATAGGACAATAGTTATCCAACCTTAATAATTCAAAATATATAATTTGTTATCTATAAAACCTAAATGATTGTATCGCCAATAATAAAAATTATATAATTTTTTATGTATAAAATATCAATGATTGTATCAAATTATTAGAGGCAACGTTGTTATTAGCTGTCACCATCGAATGACAGTGAGATTGTATACAATTTGAAACATGAGATTTAAATATTTATATACATTGATATAAAAGAAAAATCATTTATAATTTTAAAATGGGTTCAATTGTTAGATTCTTAAAATACTTTCAAATTAAGAATTAAAACTTTAACAATATTTTTTTTCGATCATGACGTAATTACTGAAAAAAAATATAGTAATTAAAAATAATTGTATAAAACTATTTTTATACTTTTTAAGAAAAATAATAATAATCAATACAGGTGGTTCATAACAAATATAAACTAATGTTAAAATAAAGCATTTTAAAAATAAATTAATTCATATTTTTTGATTAATTATGCCATTTTAATATAAAATTTAGAAAATAATTAGTTTTCACAATTTAGAAAATAAAAAAGTGTATTTTTTTTCTTAAATAATTTAAATTAATATAATTAAAACTTAATATTTTTAAAGTAGTAACCATTCAACAAAATAACGAATTTGTTATTTGAGATTTAAGGTATTATATGTTCATAATTTATGGTTTATTTAAGTTAAAGTTTTTAATTTAAGTATTATTAATTAAAATTTTAATAAATTCTAACAATTTTTTTTATCTATTGATTATTTAAAATTTTATATTTTTTAATTGCATACTTATTATTATTATTATTATTTTTGTTGGATTATGTGAATATATCAAAGAGGGTTATCTTACTTATATTTAATTATATAACTAATATAAAATGATATCGCAGTTAATATTAATCGATTTTCAATTTGTAAACTCGTTGTGACTTATATTGTAAGGCCTGTCCATCTAGATAAAAATAAAAGAAATAATAATTTGAAAAATTATTTTTTACAAATATACAATAATATTATAAATTAAATTATTAATATTTAAATATTAAAGACATCAATTAATTAATTAAAAGTTAAAATATATTCTTAATGTACTTTTAAAATATATATAATTATAAAAAAATATTATTTTAAAATATTTAGAAAAAAATTGTCAACCTGTTGTTGGCAGTCTTTCGAGGATGAGATAGAATTTTTGACTATTTTTCTTAAGACGGAACAATACGACCTTATCCTTTCTTTTATACCAATTACATATTGAACCAAAATAATTAAATTGACTTATTTTGTAATTCTTAAATTCAATTAATAAAAAATTAAAAATAATCAATAATACTACTTTTAACAAAATTCAATTAAAGATATTCAAATTTGTCATAAATTTAAAATTTAATTAAATCACAGTTCATTGACTAACTATTTGTTATTTAAGTATTAATTATTTTCAGTTCTTTCAAAATAGTTTTTCTACCTTTTTGTTATATGGTTTTCCTTCATCCATTTAGTCAAATTTGGTCTATGATTATATTTTTATATATATATAGACCTTCATTTTATTATATTATCTATAGGAGAGCAATGGATAAGTATCATAAGAAAGTTTGTATATAAATAATATAATGTTTATAAAGTGCTAGAAAAATGAATTTTTTTTTATGCAAGATGTGACAGTGAAGAAATATGGATTGAGGAAGAGTTGTTGGCTAAAAGAAATGATGAGAAGGCAGCATTTTCTCCCTTTCACTTTCTTCAATGTCACGTTTTGTCTTCTCTGACACTCAAATCTATCCTTTCATTTGCTCCTGATTCATGTTGCCACAAAAGCATAATTAAATATTAGTAAAGTGATATTGGTGACAACATATATATAAAACTGGAAAGTCATTAAGCACTGTGCAATTCACCACTCTCTTGTTAAATCAATAAATTTTGATGTCACTGATATGATATCAAATCGAATGTTGTCAACTGACTCAAATCTACGTCTGTGATCCAGACTTGAAGGAATTATGAATTAGGGGCGACCTCAGTTGATTGGTGCTTTTAAAAGTTTCATCTCATCCCTCACATTTAATACGTTCAAATGTGATGGAATGATTAGTTTTTTAAATTAAAAAATATTATATAAAGCAATTCAAAAAATTAATAATATTATAATTTAAACCATTAGTATTTGTAAATTATATTTTAATTATTAATTATAATGAAATAATTTAATATATAGATAATTTTCATTTTAATTTTTTTAATTAAAATATTAATTAGTTAAAATGTTGACGTCGTTTTATATATATATATATATATATATATATATATATATATATATATATATATATATATATATAAATATATAAATATAGAAATATATTTTTTTTAACATCTCAAAATATAGTCATAAATCACTAGCACATAAATAATAGGATAGAACAGTTAGGCTATGTTTTTGAGTGGATAACACTATTTACGTTGATTTGAGAAGACAAATTTGAGAAATCATTCATGTTTGCTTGGAGGAATTTGAGAGCGATTAGAGGCGTTGATTTACTTACGGGATTAATAATTTCTTTCATCTGCACTAATGTAAAGAGATTTGGGGATATATAATGAAAAATCCTATTTATCCTGGAAGAAACATGCCTTCAAATAATCACAAAGCTTACATAATGGTGGTGCAAGAGAATCTTTCGAATTGTGAATCATTTTGTTACAACCAGTATATCTATTTTTTATTATTATTTTAAAATAATTTATCAGTGTATTTATTGTATAAACATGAATATTTAATTTGACTTTTAAAACAAAAAATTATAATAATAATAATAATGGAATTTTAAAAATTAATTTTTATTTTTCTCTCTCTTTATAATAATTTTTACAATTATATATAATATTAATAATTATATTTTATATTACTTTTACTATTAAGGATATTTTGGTAATTTTTAATTTCTACCAATTAAACAAATTTTTTAAATTTGTTAGATCAATCAAATCCTACATTAATTTTCACAAACTTTACTTCCAAATCTACTGGCAATTACCTCCAAATCCATTCAAACAAACAACAAAAAATTTACCCTCAAATCCATTCAATCACTCTTCCCCAAATCATCTCCCATAAATCATCTCATGTGAACAAAGCATTAGAGGCTAGTAAATAAAGTATTAAATTAACTTCTCCCCCAAATCATCTCCCATAAATCATCTCATGTGAACAAAGCATTAGAGGCTAGTAAATAAAGTATTAAATTAACTTCACAGTCATCCAAAATAACTGTAAAATTTAAAACTTTATATATACAATAGGATACTCAAAACTATCTACAAGGTTAAACTAAAACTAACTACTCGACAACATCTCCTTCATCTAACGCCTACTCCAAAGACACCTCATTTCCCACTACTCACACCCACAAGATGATCATTGCAGAAGAAAAAATATCAACACATACAAACACAAGCACAAAACAGGGTAAGCTAGTTTAAACAAAAATTAATCATATGTTCATTAACTAAGTTTCATACAATCATACATTTTCATTCACATCACACAAATTCTTCGTACATGACACTACACTGACTCTGACTGTCCGGACTTAGAATGATTACCGAGCTATGGCGGGTCGTACACTCGTGGTGGCTTCTACTGTTTTGTAAAGCCATTGCCAATGGGTTTGACCCTACCACACTCATGAGGTTAGTTTGTACCACGCCTTGGAGCATACTGGAAGCCCCCAAGACTAAGACCTCCTGCTACTCCTCACGACATGGATCAATCCTCTCTACTTGAGAAAGAAAGACCATTAGAGTTTCAGGATAACCCTTAAGACTGAGCTCCTGCATTCATTCTAAACATACTTGAACCTCAACGAGAGAATTCACTTTGGATCACAACATAGGGCACCACCATGTAACATCTCCTTGAGGATCATGGAATTACCTCCATCAACCATACTTTGAAATCACATCCTTTTACTTTGGAACATAACTCATATCATGATCAATCACATACTATAAAACAAACTTAAACAAACTTCATAATGCACTCAACAATTCATTCAGATCAACTTAAGACTATAAAAAAATAGTGATTTATGAATGCCCAGACAGAGAGCATCTCGCCAAAACAATGAGAGAGCGAGTTGTGCGAATGCCCAGGCAGAGAGCATCTCGCCAGAACAACTCGCTATGCGAATCCATTTGCTCAGCTAGTTTGCATAATCTGCAGCACGAAATTCTGCAGAATTAAGCAACTCAAACCTCATTTACCAATTCTAACTATTTTTCCCAACTTCTAACACTCCTAAATTGTGTTATATACCTAATTAGACTTGACTAAATGTTTTAAAACCTTCCTACCATCATTTTTAAGCATTTAACACTCAATTTCTACTCCAAACCATCAAATTCAACAACTTAGGGATCAAACATTTTTGACTCATTTTTAAGTAATGTAGAGACTCAAACAAGTCACATTTGACTTAACAAAGCTATCCCAATAGACCAAAACAACATCTAACATCTAATTCTCATTTTCACTACTCCACTTCCTCATAATGACTTAAACAAAGATAAACTACTACCATTCATAATTAATCAACCTCAGTACAACTTTCCTCTCATAGATTTCCAACCTTTTATACCACCAAAACAAATCATTTCATAATTCAAAACAGTCCAGAATATCAATTCATGCAATTACATTCAAAATCACAATTCACATATTGTTCATATACCACAAAACATCATTTCAGTTCAAATAACTTAAGGATCATCTTTTCCACAAACATACACGAGAAATTACACAAATTAAAGAAATTTCCTAGTTTCCCTTACCTCTATAAAACTGTACAGCTCAAGAATTACACCGACAATTGCTTGCACCACAAGGAAACTCTATAAAAACCTACAACTCACCGATTGGTGATAGGAAACCAACCTTAGAACTTAAACTGAGCTAGAAATTGAAGAGAAAAACAACTAGATACATGCAAACAGAAATCGTTGCATGATCACAGTCCAAGAACGCACGGAGAAAGAGAGGACACAACTTACCGATTCAAAACAGAAAATTGATTTGTAGAGATTGTAGCCCTCGACGCCAGGATCGTCTAGGTATTCCCTGATCGTCGAATAGAGGATCCAAGCGTGATAATTTGTAGAGAGAAGTGAGAGAAAACGAAGAGAAAAGAGTTTAGAAATATAGACAGTGTTTTAGATAATGAGACGAACTTTATAAAATTCTATTTATATTATAAGGTTATTTTATAATAAAATACTGGGTCTCATTATTTTAATACAACTATCTACTCTAATACTCTATTTTCTATATATATATATATATATATATATATATATATATATAATAAATTTAAACAATGTAAAGTTAAAGAAATTAACATTTAAAAAAGTTAGTGGCTTAGTTTGTCGATCCATTTTTGTTAAGATAAGTCAACATTTTAAATTTGTTTTATTATAATGAATCAATTTGCCTAACTTTTTTTAAGAGACCAACAATAGATTAAATTGAACTGTTTATCAATCTTAAACAAAATTAAATTATTAATAAATTATTGAAAACACGGACCTTAAAATTAAAATTAATACGTTTTTTATTTTATAATTATAGATAATCTCCGTAGATTATTAAAATAATTGAAATTTTATAATTATATATATATATATATATATATATATATATATATATATATGAAATTAGATAAATGGAGAAATAAAAGAAATATGTTACTTCATAAACTTTTATTTATTTTAGCTTAGTAAGGATGATTCTAAATATTTTTTTATTAATTTAGATAACATATTAGGAATACATAATTATTTATTTACTCTAAAATTATTTGACAAATTAGAGATATACAAGACTAATTAACACGTACGCACATATAAGCATGTCCACGTACTCATATCTACATAAAAAAAATACACATCTTTCTTTACTTTTTCTATTTTATCTTCATCGACATAATTTTTAACTTATTTGTTGAAAGCAATTATAAAACTGTCACAGATTTCAATTTATTCTCATTTTTTATTTTCTCATCTTGTTTCTCGGTTTCAATCCTCACTTACAATTATTTTTCACTATTTCCATTCCCTATTATATTTGTTTTTTTTCAAGCTATCTTTTGCTTTTCTTTTTTAAATTTCATTTTTCACTGTTGTTTAGGTAAATAAAAATAGGAAAAATATTCACACATAGAAAATAAAACAAATTAAAAACCAAAATCGAAAATTAAATTAAACTTTAATGTAATCTAGAAAGAATTTAAAAATCATACATAATCCGATAGGTTAGAAGTTCATCATAAAATTTATAGTCAGAAGAAGGAAGACCGTTAGAAAAATAAGTAAAAACAGAAAAAAAATAAACAATTGCAGTTTATTGTACTTTTAAGTTTGGATTCAAATTTTTACAATAAATTATTTATATTTTATTTGATAATTCTTTACATTTGATTGTACTTTCAAATTTGAATTAAAACTTTTACTAAAAAATATTTATAGTTTATTTAATAATACTTTCATAATTAATATGTTTTCACCCTTATAATTTAGTTACTCTTGCTCGTTTAGAACTTTTAACCTACATTTTTAATGGCTTAATATCCTATTTTGTCTCTAGTTTCGTCCGAAAATATCAAATTAGTCCATCCTTTCAAAAAAGCGTCAATTACGTCCTCACTTAATAAAATTTGCATCAATTAAATTTCTTTCGTTAAATTTGTACAAACGGCGTTAATTATCTTGATGTAAAATGATTAACGCCATTTGTACAGATTTAACAAAAGGGATTTAATTGATGCAAATTTTATTAAGTGAGGACGTAATTGACGCATTTTTTAAAGGATGGACTAATTTGACATTTTCGAACGAAACTGGAACAAAATAGGATATTAAGCCTTAAAAAAATAAATATATTTTCATCCTTTAGCTTTCGTTGAATTTAGTCAAATTTTAATTCAATTTAATCTTAAATTTTATAAATATTTCGTTTCAGTTCTCTATACGTTAACAGTTTTAGAAAAGACAACACCTTACTCCAAATTTTCTTACCCGATAACATTATGAAACTCGTGATAAAATGTAGTATTTTTTTTATTGATACCCATGTGTTTATTTGAGTTTTGAATGTAAAATTTATTTTGATCTTATTCTTTTGTTGATGTATAATACATTACAGTAAACATTTTATATTTTTATAGTTATTTCCTAAAAATTGTTAATATAAATTTTGAGATTATTAGTACCAAAAATTTTACATTTATAAAATAAAATTAATAAATTATAAAATATTTTATACCAAATACGCAATTTATCAAATTAGTTTAATCTCAAAACTTTAAAAAATTTAAAATTATTTTGGTTCTTCAGACATAACACTTTTAAATTAAAATTACATTTTATAAATTTTAAATAAATACTTTTAGTTTTTTCGAAAATTATTCTAAATTTTAAAGATTAGAAAGACAGTAACTAACATAACACATACAATAAGTAATTCTTCGCACTTTCCAAGGTAACTAAAATTTGTTTCAAGCTTTATTTATTTGAATGAATTTGGAAGAGAGTAATTAAATGAATTTGAAAAGATTTGAAGGTAAATTTTTGTAGGTAAATTTTTGTAGGTAAATTTTTGTTATTGTTTATTTGAATAGATTGGGAAGTAAGTGAGAATAAATTTGGAAGTAAAGTTTGTAATAATTAGTTAAAGATTTTATTTACAAGAAATTAAAAAAATTTAATTCCAAATTCACTCTGAGTTACCTTCAAATCTACTCAAATAAACAAAAAACAATTTTACTTTCAAATCTCTCAAATTTGAACGGAAGGGATTTAATTGATGCAAATTTTATTAAGTGAGAACGTAATTGACGTATTTTTTAGAGGATTGACTAATTTAACATTTTCGGACAAAACTTGGGACAAAATAGGATATTAAACCTTAATTTTATCAATCATGATACAAATCACCATAACATTTAATAAATTTAACCCGTCTCCGTGAAAAAATCATTTTATTTTG
The DNA here is from genome assembly GCF_016808095.1 of Vigna angularis. Lineage (NCBI taxonomy): Eukaryota > Viridiplantae > Streptophyta > Magnoliopsida > Fabales > Fabaceae > Vigna > Vigna angularis. Next base: position 26,034,543 of record NC_068975.1, on the reverse strand, counting down.
TTGAAATTAGCATATGAGCATGTGATACGCGCTATAACTAATAATAATTTTTAAAGTATATAAAATAAAAAAAATACTTAGTGTTTGTATACATAATCTTCTAAAAATCTTATAAAATATAAAATAAAAAACCACGTGAAATGAATGTTGCTTTTTAAATAAGAATATTGGGAATGACAACGGGTTCTGACGTGCTCTTCACCCCCACTCAATACAAACCCACCGCGCGTGATTTTACGAAATTATCTAGTTTAAAACATTATATTGTACTAATTTATTAATTAAGATCTTGTAAAGATATTCAAGTAATCCATTTTCCAATTATTCTTCGATTTTTTTTCAAAGAAGTAGTTGAAAGCTTCACAAATTTAAGTGTCTTTTATAAAATAGGTGAATTAAGATTTGCCATATATAAAAAAATATTCAAATTATCCAAAAATATTTTCAATAAAACACAAATTTAAATAAAATATGAAAAAGGTTTTAAAAAAAGAAGGTCGTAGATTTATTATTATTGTAGATATCGTGGAAGAAAGAGAGTCGTAGAATAATGAAATGGCTAAAAATCAGCGTGTATTGATTTACAGAGTAGAATACAACATCCAAAAAATTATTTCTTCAACTACTTTTTCTCCCAACAACTGGTTGACAGTTATTTTAATAATAAAATATTAAATATCCGATTTTGTTCTTGTGCTATGAATCTGATACAGAACCACATGTTTATCTGCTAAGCTTTCTTGTTAAGTGTAAAACAACTTGGGTGGAGTGTTTGGTCGTGTGGTGGAAACTTTTGGGCGAAGGAATCATCACTCATGGGCATCAAAGGCAGTGAAGGAAGTCTAAACTCAACTCCTCTGCTGTCTTCGAGCAAAGATGGAGTTGATTTCCATGCCGATGAGAAAAGTGAAGCTTCTGAGATGACATTTATGCTTGTTTTCACCGCCGTTTCTGCTACAATTGGTTCTTACGTTTTTGGGTATGCTGTAAGTTATCAATCACACATTTTGGTTCATCACAATTCAGAATCATCATTTCTGTTCTTGCCGTCGCATCACACACCTCTTTTTGCAGCTCGGATATTCATCCCCTGCTCAGTATGGAATCGTGCACGACCTGCATCTCTCTGTCGCCGAGGTTACCACCTAACAATCTTTGTTTTTGTAATCTTTCTTAAAATGTATCGCCGTTGTAAGAACAGTTGACTTTTCTGGAAATTGAATGTTCCTTGTAAAATTTTGATGTTTAAGTTGTGTATATCTTTTCTGGTATTCTCTAATTTTACTTGAGGACACCCCAATTGTTTGTGTAATACGTAGATGAAACTAACAATACCTAAGAAGCCGTGTTAAGTTTTCTCTTAAATTCACTCCTTATAGTTTATTGGTTCTTGTTTATTTGATCGTTTATGTCACTTTTGCAGTACTCAACTTTTGGTTCAATATTGACGATTGGAGCGATAGTTGGTGCCACTTTAAGTGGTAGAATAGCAGATTATGTGGGTCGGCGATTGGTAAGTCAGAGACAGATTACACTTAGTTTTAGTTTCAGTGGTACAGTCGTTCACTTTTGGTTAAATTTTTCATTTTTCCATGAAGGCCATGGGTTTCTCGGAGGTTTTCTGCATCTTGGGATCAGTTATCATAGCATTCTCGAAGGTTTGGCATTAATTTCTTCCCAGATTTCTCAAATTGAAGTTTACGGATATCCGAGTTTCTTTATTAACTAGGCTTCAAGCAAAGCTACTTCTGAGCTAATTGGTTTACTTCGTGGTTGTTTCTATCTGTTCCTTCCTACGCCCAAAGCCACAGGATTTCTATCTGTTTCTCTGAATTTCCTTAAATTCAGTCTAAGATAATGAATATTCCGTGTTTGAAGGTTTCTTGGTGGCTTTATATTGGAAGAATGTTGGTAGGATGTGGGGTTGGCATCATATCTTATGTGGTAATTGCTTTAACGTTTGATATGTTATGACTGCAATTCAAATTAATGTTATTCAGTCAATCAAGAAATACATGTAACACAGTTCCCTTTGCAAATTAGGTTCCAGTATACATAGCAGAAATAACACCCAAGGATCTCAGAGGAGCATTTACCGAAGGTCATCTGGTAAAGGAATACTATAAATGATATCACCTCAGTCATTCCACTCTTATTTTGTGTATCGTGCCACTTAATTTTTTGTGTCACTCAAAGGCTTACTTTAAATGTCTATTTGGTATAATTGTGGCAGTTAATGACTTGCTGTGGGTTGTCATTAACTTATCTTATTGGCGCATTTTTGAATTGGCGGATTTTGGCCTTGATTGGTAAATATACTTGTACTATTCTTTATGTTGCTCTTTTTCACAAAACCAAATTAAAAAGGGTTCGAAGTAACTCACATAATTTTTTGTCTTTATCTCAGGAACTGTTCCTTGTATTGTGCACCTTCTGACTCTTCCCTTCATTCCTGATTCTCCCAGGTGGCTGGTGAGTTGTTCTTAGCTTCTGGAATTTTGCTCTTTGATCAGTACATGTTGGACACTTATCACACAAGCAACCTAGTTTTTTCTTCTGTTTGTCAAATGATTAGAGTCAACACATGTCATTTGATAACACAGCACAACCGATATTTGTAATCTTCTGCAGGCTAAGGTTGGTCGGTTGAAAGAGAGTGAGTCTGCTCTACAGCGCCTAAGAGGAAAGCATGCTGATGTTTATCAGGAGGCCACTGAAATCAGAGTACACAACAAGTTCTTGTTTGGGTTATGATCTTACTGGGGGACACATATTTTAATATATAACATTTTTTGGCTGTACCTTCATTTGTAGGAATACACAGAAGCCCTTCAGCAACACACAGAAAAAGGCAATATTCTCGTCTTATTTAAGTTGCAGTATTTAAGGACACTTACTGTGAGCATTCTAAATCCATTCCATTCATTCAGGCTATCTTAATGTTTCCAGGCTCTCATGGTATTTAGTTACTCGTTTAGGTAGGTGTAGGCTTGATGATGCTGCAGCAGTTTGGAGGGATTAGTGGCATTCTTTTCTATACAAATTCCATATTTATCTCTGCTGGTAGGTGCAGCTCCTTCTAACATATGCCAAATAAGAAAAAACAAATCATAGAATACTAGATTTGTGCATGATTCATTAAGGCAAAGATTCTTCTCTTTTACAGGATTTTCAGACACTATTGGAACAATAGCAGTGGGTGTCTTCAAGGTTTTTATTTCTGTTTACTCAATTTCATTAGTTTTGTGTGCTCAATTCTATACAAGTCAAGTTCAGTGCCATTTTGGATGATACGTGTACACTTCATTCCAGGGTCTTCTCTTCACATAGTCCTTTTATTTGTGTTTATAGGTCTCATTTTCATTTTTAGGAGTACTTTTGATGGATAGATGTGGAAGACGACCACTTTTACTGGTAAAATGGCCAAACTTTTTTTTTTTCCTTTTTTAAATTTAAATTTTATTTGTTTCCATGTTCTGTTGATTCTCATCCAAAATTTTGACTCTTACACAGGCTTCTGCTACAGGAGCATGCGTAGGAAGCTTCCTGACAGCCCTATCATTCTTCTTGAAGGTTCTTTTCTTTCGATTGAAGATCTTTGCTTTAATCATTTGTTTTTTGAATCATTTCTAAGAACAATTAGGCTTACTTGATACAGGATTTACAGGAATGGAAGTCGATAAGTCCCTTTATAGCGCTTGTTGGTGTACTGGTAATGCTTTTCTAACTCTACCAACAGTTGCATCTTCTACTTATCCTTGTCTTTTCATTTTTCACTGGCCTTGTATTTGTCTTAGTAAGATCGAATTGAGTTTAGGACTTTAATGTTGTCTCTGAAGTTTAATTCTCCGACAAAATTTCAATTCATGTTGCATATTCAGCCTGGTTTACTCATGGATTGAATGACTGATAGATAAAAGCAATTTGGTTTTAAATTTCCTAATGAGCAGGTATACATGGGATTGTTCTCGCTAGGCATGTCTGGAATTCCGTCTGTTATAATGTCTGAGGTAGCTTTGTTCAACTATGCTTCGACTCATCAAATTAAAATTGAAATATAATAAATCCTCAGCACATGAATGCTGTTCATGTATATATTTTTTCAGATATTTCCCATTAATGTGAAGGGCACTGCTGGAAGCTTAGTAATCTTGGTTAACTGGACATGTTCATTGATTGTTGCATATACTTTTAACTTTCTCATGAGTTGGAGTTCATCAGGTAAACTTCAATTTACTCTTATTTCCTGTTTTCCACTCTAACACATACATTAATTTCCTCTAGAGACAAGACAAAAAAATCAGTAAAACATCCAAATTTAAAGAGAAAAACATGGAAGAAAAGAATACTAAGGGTTCATTGTCATGTTTTGGTTGTGTTGGAGCAGGAACTTTCTTCTTGTTCTCTGGCATATGTGCCAGCACTGTTGTTTTCGTAGCAAAACTAGTACCAGAGACCAAGGGGCGTACACTAGAGGAAATTCAAGCTTCTTTGAATACCTTCTGAGAGATGAATTTGGTATTCCTCTGCAACAGAATTTCTGCAAGTTGCACATTGATGGGGTTTCGTGTAAAGAAAGTTTATTCAAAAGTTACATAAGTTTGAATCTTGGAGATAACAATCTCCAAGTCACGATAATTTTTTTGTGATTCTATTATTTATCCAATTTAATCAGTGCAATGTACGGTAACATATCAAAATTGTCAGTATTAGCTAAAACAGAGACTCTGTGTATGTAATTTTATTTGCTGTCTTAGAATTTATATAAATAAAAATGTATAATATGTATATAATTTATTTTATTTCATTTTATTTATAATATGAAAACAAGAAATTAATGTGCACACTTTTATAATCCATGCTAGTCACTTTCCACTCTCATTATTTGTTTTTTTTTTCAATTTGACTTAAAAATATTACTGAGTAAAATTTGAAAACAATTTATAGTGTCAATTGCTATAATGTATTATTACAAATATAAAAAAACTAAATAAAATTGATTATGTAAAAATATAACTTAAATAATTTTTGTTTCTCAATTTTTGTTTTATGTTTCTAATATTTTTTTTAAATTGGATACTTAAAAAGTTATTATATGTTGAAGTGTTTTCTAAACCAAAATACGCTTCAGAAGAATGGTTGAAGATTAATATAATATAAATTAATTTACTTTAAGTTGATTATATGTGTTGCCGGCAAAATACATTATCACATGATAACAAGTATAAAAATAAAAGAGAAATTTAAAAAAGAATCTTGAGGACAACACAAAAGAATCTTGAGGACTTGGTCATCACATGCAAGAAAAGGTAAGATTTTCAGAATGCCACAGCTTGGAACTCTTGGCCTTTTGTGCAAGCTTATGATGACACATCCTACAAAAAATCTACGCCTATCAGTTCAGATTTGACATGCCCAGTAACAAAAACCATGTCACAGTCCCTCCAATGAAGTTCAGTTCAAAACATCAAACGAAGTATCGAAAGTCAATAATACACAAGACTTATCTCCAACACTGTCGTCCAAACTAGTCATTTTTGGACCTCACAAAGCACTGTTCTTCATAGATTCATTTACTGTCACAAACAACCTTAATATTCTTAGTGGCTCCCATGGACGACAGTGCTAAGAGTGCTGAACCGAGAGAATTTTCAAGTCCTTTGCTTTCCACAGAAATATTGCAAGCTTATCATGGTAACGATGGGGTTGAGTGTGAGGAAAAGAGGCAGGAAGAAACTTGGTCGGTACCAGCTATTCTTATACTTACCACCCTTGTTGCGGTCTCAGGTTCTTATGTTTTTGGGTCTGCTGTAAGTTCCCTTCACACGTTTTTGCTTTGGCAGTTTTATGAGAGTTTGGAAGTACCATTGCCAGTGTATGAATTTTGCAGATTGGATATTCGTCTCCTTCTCAAAATGGAATCATGGATGATCTCAATCTCGGCGTGGCTGAGGTTTGAACTTTGAATCACGACCTTTGTTTTGGTTTGTCATGTACTAACCATTTAACTGATGAGAGGAAGGAAGGAACACATTTAATACCTTTTTATTGGTCTGGTTTTATCCAGTATTCGATTTTTGGATCAATACTGACGATTGGAGCAATGATTGGGGCCATCATAAGTGGTAGAATAGCAGACTACGCAGGTCGAAGAGCTGTAAGTTTATTCAATTTGTGTTTTGAAATGAAAGTTTCGTGTGGTTAGGTATTTCAAGACATGGGAGATTTGAAACCAATCAGTTATAAAAAAGTCTATATAAGAAATTACAACATCACTTTTAACTTAACATTAGGCAATAAGTTTTCGTGAATCAGTCCATATAAGATACTGTAACAATACTTTTAATCCAAAACCTTCAAGCAACATGTTTAGGAATCTTCTACTTGTATACTGGTATTTTGAATTCGTAACAATCTTCTCCACCTTGAATTACTTGTCATCCTGAATTCCTAACAACCTTATTTCAATCTTCCGTTTTGTTCCATTTTGAAAAACAGGCTATGGGTTTCTCCGAAGTATTCTGCATCTTGGGATGGCTTGCCATATCATTGTCAAAGGTTACCATCCTTACACGCCACTTTCATATAAGCCTATACAAGCAAAATATCTTTTTGAGCAATTAACTTGATCGATAAAGCAAACCTTGATATTTGCACACAAGTTAAGTCGTTTTTATCTGACACTTGGTGCTTGTTTGAAGGTTGGTTGGTGGCTTTACGTGGGAAGATTTTTGGTAGGATGTGGAATGGGCCTTCTATCTTATGTGGTAATTGTTGTGACTCTTAGTTTTTCACAAATGCAGTTCGAGAGGAATTCGGTCGCTCAAAACAAAAACAATGGGTTTGTTTCTTCTGTTTCCATTATAGGTACCAGTTTATGTGGCAGAAATAACACCCAAGAATCTCCGAGGGGGATTCACCACAGTTCATCAGGTAAGGAAACGATGATTCTTTTCTGAGTATCACTTTGCTTCCATTGCAAGTAATAGGCTTATTTAAAATCCAATTTGGAGTTTCTTTTGACAGTTAATGATTTGTTGTGGGGTATCATTAACTTATCTTATTGGATCGTTCTTAAATTGGAGGATTTTGGCTCTAATAGGTAATGCTCATCTGCATGGTTTTCATCTAACATAGTGAAATTAAGAAAGGTTGCAATGTAAGTGGCATTTTCTTTCTTTATCTCAGGAACTATTCCGTGTCTCGTACAACTTTTGGGTCTATTCTTCATTCCCGAATCTCCTAGGTGGCTGGTGAGTTGTTTGAGATATTTTTGTTGATCTGTTGTTGAACATGACATGATTCACACAAGAAACTGAGATTTTCAGTCACTTGTGTCAAATAATTGGAATCACTACATGTTAGACAAACACATTGCAAGTTTGTGACAGTTTGAAATCTTGTGTAGGCAAAATTTGGTCACTGGGAAACGAGTGAATCTGTTCTACAGCGTCTTAGAGGAAAGAATGCTGATGTTTCTCAAGAGGCCACTGAAATTAGAGTACATATAGTGTTTGTTCATTATTGTGTTGGGGTAGTAGAAGAAGCTTAAGAGTCTAACACATTATTCTATGTTATTTTTTTTGTAGGATTTTACCGAAGCCCTTCAGACCAAAACAGAAGCTACCATTTTTGGCTTATTTCAGTTGCAGTATTTGAAGTCACTTACTGTGAGCTGAGCTTTCTAAGATATATTTTCTTGTTCTTGCAGCCTGTCTTGTCCTTTTTGCAGATTCTTATGGTATTTTTTAATTACTTTGTTAGGTAGGAGTTGGTCTGATGATACTGCAACAGTTTGGAGGGGTTAACGGCATTGCTTTTTATGCAAGTTCTATATTCATCTCTGCGGGTACATGCATATTCTTTTTTTAATGCTTCTAACACATGACTGATAAAGAAGATGGCCATGAGAATGTTCAACTTATAACACAATTGTCATAGAGGCAGAAATTCTTATCTATCTCAGGATTTTCGGGAAGTATTGGAATGATAGCAATGGTTGCAGTTCAGGTTTTCATTCTCTTCATACAGTTTATTCGCTTGCCTTCTTAATGTTGTATAAAATGAGATAGATGCCACTCCTTTGGTGAGTCTTCTCTTCACTTGTATCTTCATAGATCCCAATGACAGCTCTGGGAGTGCTTTTGATGGATAAATCTGGTAGACGACCACTTCTGCTGGTAGAAAAGATGATGTTTTGTTTCTTCTGTTTTGTGCTGATATGTAAGATCTGAATCCAAAATGTTTAGCTTTATGCAGGTTTCTGCTTCGGGAACATGCTTAGGATGCTTCCTTGCAGCCCTATCATTCTTCTTGCAGGTTCTTTAAATAACAAAATCTGCTCTACCAAGATTGCTTTTTTACTTTAGTTATTTCAAAATGGTCAATTAATTGAGCTTGCCTCATGCAGGACCTACATAAATGGAAGGAAGTCAGTCCCATTCTGGCACTTGTCGGTGTACTGGTGATGATTTTTCAATGGCAATGTTTAAGCAATAATGCACCATTATTTGAATCTTTGATTACAGTGTGCAATCTTATGCATTTAATTGGATAATAATAACAATAACAAAACATAAATTCAAATTCATTACTCGTTTTATGACATTGAAATGAGATGAAAGAATGTTACCTGTGTTTTCTTTTTGCCCAGTTAATAATAACATCACTGAACATCAAATACTTCTAGAGTGTATAATGTAATGAAGTTCGAGTTCTTTACTGTCAAATACTCAAACCAAAAAATGACTTCTTTCTTTGTTTCTAGTTAGCATTTTATTTGTAACGAAGAATATTGAAAACATTGAAATAAATCCACATACCTGATATTTTGAACAGTTAGTTTTTGCAATGATCAGGTATATACAGGATCATTCTCTCTTGGCATGGGAGGAATCCCCTGGGTTATAATGTCTGAGGTATAGTTTCTGAACATATATATATGAAATAAAAAATGGATCATAAGAAGTTCTTAAAGTGTACTGAATTATCTTTTTCATGGCTCCCAGATATTTCCCATTAATGTGAAGGGCTCTGCAGGAAGTCTTGTGACTTTGGTTAGCTGGTTGTGTTCTTGGATTGTGTCATATGCTTTTAACTTTCTCATGAGTTGGAGTTCCGCAGGTAGGTTCATTCATACTTACTCCACCCTTAAAAGAGAAAACCAAAATGACCCAGAAAAGAAATGATACCAAGAAAGCAAAAACTCACACTATGTTCGTTCAGGAACTTTCTTCATCTTCTCTGCCATATGTGGCTTCACTGTTCTGTTCGTGGCAAAACTAGTGCCAGAGACGAAGGGGCGTACGCTAGAAGAAATTCAAGCATCCCTCAAGAGATGAATTCGGCACATTTATGAAGGACACGGACAAATGGTGATTTCTGAACAACTTTTACAACGTTGATCTGAAAACTACTTTTTCAAATAAGAACCGATGTAGAAATGATTGAAATAACCAGCAATTTAATTTTCGGAACAAATGATACAACTTTGTTTTTGAACAACGTGTAAATGATCATTGCCTGGGTCTGGGAGCAGGAACAACTCGCGCAAACTCCGAGGGCCAATGTCTGTGTCTTGCAAACGTGCTTATTAGAAGACCTGGGAATCGCGTTTTCTTAATTTTGTTAGGGATGGTCAAACCGTAACAAAGAATAACCAAAATAAAAAATGGTTTCTAATTATTGACAACAGTTCGATGTTTGACTAAAACGTGTATGAGCATAAAAATGGTAGAAGAGAAATGAAAAAGAAAAGAAAAAGATTAACGAAGTGATAAAAAGAGGTCAACGCATAATTAATACGTGGCATGTAGGATTAGGAGATAAGAGGTTAGCGTTTGGTTAAAATTTAACCCACAGAAAAAAAGAAAGATAAAAAGCTATTTGCGCGGAGTCCAACGTGGGACCCGCCACCGTTTGCTCCATGAAGGATTCCAGCTCATACCCCGAAACAAACACGCCCTTCCTTTTCTTGCGTTTTGTTTGGTTGGCACTCTCACTCTGCCACCCCATGCCCATGCTATGCTTTTCCTTTTTATTTTATTAATACCTTCTTTCTCTTCTTCTCTTTCCAGAATCCCTTCTCACAAATTGTTACAACTGCTTTTACGTTTTGATTATGATTATTGTTATTATGCCATGACAAACTCAACCGGTTTCCCTTTCTATCCGCCTTTTCTTTTCTCCCTCGTCTTCCCTGCCATGATCAAATTGTTCAAGAGAAACACCTCCACTGACACGTGTCATCATCACCACCACTATCACCACCATCCACTTTTGGGCCTTGGACTCGCCACCACAGACGTCCACAGACCTCCCAACGTTCTGGAGTCCGCCATGCTGAAGCCCAACAGCGACGTGCCTCGGCCCAAGAAGACACAGAATGGATCCCTTGATGAAGAGGTGGTTTGCTTCGTCAGCGGCTTGGCCTCATGCACGGAGACTCTAGGCTGCGAGAGCTCCGACCAAATCCACAGCAATTGCGAGGACGAGGATGTGATCGATGGCGAGCAGATTTCTCGGAGGAGGACGGTGAAGACGGAAGGGAGAGGGAAGGTGAGGACATTTCCACCGCCGCTGTCGTCGCTCAATCGGAACGGTAAACCGAGTTTTTATCTCCGGCCGGTGAGGAAAGACGGGAGGTTGGAATTGACGGAAGTGAGAATAGAGCGACCGGAGATTCTGCATGCATGGCGAGAGAACGGGCGTTTGACATTGCGTCTGGTGTCAGATCTCGAAGAGGAAGAGGAAGACATAGAAGAAGAAGAGGAAGAGGAAGAGATAGAAGAAGAAGAAAAAGGAATAGAGGAAGAGAACGTCGGAGAGTGGAGGCTCCGGAGTAGTGAAGGGTTAAGGAGGTGTCACGAGATGGTGAACCATCATCACCATCACCATGTTCATGGCAGCATGCGCATGTGTGGAATCAGCATTGTGTGAGGGTTGGAGGGACACGTGGCATGGGGCTTTGAAGGAGAATGAATGATTTGAACGTTGGAATTTGCACTGCGAAAATTGGCAGAAGAAGGGTTGGATGTGTATAGAGAGAAATCATGCATGCATGCGGTGGTGTTTGGTTGCGGGAAAAACGACACTACCAAGAGGTCCACACAGGCTGTAATTACTTTAACTGCGTTTTGTATTCTTAGACAGAGAGAGAGAGAATGTTCCAGACGGAGAGCTATTGTACTGTATTTACCAAATTTTGAAGATTTATGTTAGATGCCAAAAACAATTTCTGAACATATTTTCTTCAGTTTTTAAGGTTGTTGTTGAAACCAGTTAAAGTTCTCGGAAAATTTGCCATTTAATCAACCCAATGGCTTCTAATTTGAACTCTCGGTAATCTCACTCTCTCACTCTCTCTCCAATTTGAACTGTTTTCTTGTCTCTGGTTTCAGTTAATCGGATTGTTCAGTGTTGGGTTGATTTATGTTGTGGGAGTTGAAGAAAAATGGGTTCTGTCGATTTGAAGAAAGTGGGAGTGGAGACAGTGGAGTAAGTGTAAGTGGTTCTTCACCAAAAAATTGTTTGGAAAAGTAGTGATATGTGACATGGATATTTCAGTTGATGAAAATATAAGAAAAGTTATGAATGGGTGTTCATTATTTTTGGCTGGAACAATCACAGATGTTTGAGCTTCTTGGCTTGTTCTTGAAGATGTTCAAACGATTTCATTGCAGGAAGAAATGCTCATTGAAATCAAATGGGTATGAAGGATTGTTGCATTAGAGATTCAACAGAACTTGAGTGTGAAGAGTGCAAGATATAAAAAGAATAAAAAATAATGGTGACATAGTTCAATATTTTCTTATCTACACAGTGGTGATCCCTTATTTCTCTTCTTCTCAATGACTCACAAAAAGTTCATTACTTCAACCCTAAGACATTGACTATTTCATCTCTTCTTCATTCACCTTTTTTCAATCTGGTAATGAAGCTTTAAAAAAATTAAGGCATGTTTTACCTCCTCTAACATATCCTCCTTATAAATTTTTACTCACCTGAAATTTCAAAAATTGAATTGCCCTCCTCATAAATACTTGAATTCTTTTTGGCAAATATCTGCTTTTGAAGTCCAATAATTGATGCGTGTAAATTATGGAGTATTTATTATTGATGAGATTAAGTAAAATATATACGTCATCACTAAAAATGCAATAAAGTTTATGTGTGGTTGATTTATGAAGAAATAAATCAGGATTAGGAGAATATATACAAAGTATTTTAGAGAAATATATTTATTTTCTCTAGTTTCGTTTGATATATTTATTTTTCATTTAAATTTATCTTTATTCGAATCTTTAACATATTTTGCCTTTCAAACAATTTAAAATAAATAAATGTAGTTTTTTTAATTTAATTATATATATACAGGGGTTTGCTAACTTTTATTATATGAATATCATGACCTCATTTGAAAGTAGGACATTTTGTTTTAATATACTTTGTTTTTGTATGTGTAGATATGAGGTATTATAAAAATTAAAGTCGTCGACAGCAGGGTTCGAACCTGCGCGGGCGAAGCCCAACAGATTTCAAGTCTGTCTCCTTAACCACTCGGACATATCGACATTATTGAGAAAGCTAGGGTCAATTTAGTAAAACAATAATGTTTAACTTTTATTATTTCATATAAATACATAAAAGATGGTATGTATAAAAATCAAAAGAGGCTAAAAAAATATTTTTAATGACTAAAAATATAATTTAAAATGAAAAATTAGTGAACGTATTAATATAATTTTAATTAAAAATTAGTGTAAACGTGTTAGTTAGCGTGTAGTTAAAATGTAACTAAATATTGTTTATTTTTTCATAAACCTCATTAAATGGGATTGGTTTAAATTGGGTCCACAATTCAATCCTGGGCTATCAGGTTTATGCATTAAAAAATGTGATATTTTAAAAGTAATTAAAATAAAAATCTCCAATATTTATTAATTTTTAGAACATATATATCAAAAAATTCATAACGAAAGATATAGTAATTATATTAAGATTTATTAAAAAACGTCAACAGCAGGGTTCGAACCTGCGCGGGCGTAGCCCAACAGATTTCAAGTCTGTCTCCTTAACCACTCGGACATATCGACCATGTTTTGTTATATGCATCATATATAATTATTTATTAATATTACAAATTTTTACTTTTCTTGAGCAATATTTTCATTTTAGAAAATAAAATCAAAATTTAATAATCATTAATTTTTAAAATTAATGATTGAGATAATACAAAAAATTAATAATTGATATTTTTTTATTCAAAATAATTGAAATTTAAGTATCGATATGTATATCTTGAATTTGTTTTATTAATGATTCTAGTTTATTTTACTTTACTAGTATTTTTTTATGTTTTATATTGTAACAAATTAATATCTTTAATATATAAATTAAAATTAAAATCATAAAATAATACTATAATTAAAATTTATAATAAATTGGTATCGTAGAGTATAAATATATTCTTTCTACTGTCATGACTTGTTTAACGTAAAGAAAAATTATAACAATTTTTTTATTAGAATATTTATATTTGTCAAAAGATGTTAGAATTCTTTAAAAGTGTTTAGTCATTCAAAACCACGAAGGAAGAACGAATTGATGAAGTTTGACATATAGTTTAACTAAAAGGTGAGTTTAACTTAATTATATAGTAAACTTCGAAGTTTCAACTATTGAGTAAACTATCAAATGATTTTGAAGTGGGTTACTTAACGTATGACAAAATATTAGATACAAAATTTATTATCTATTTTTTTAATTTTTGTTTATTCTAATTTCCTTTTCAATAAAACCTTTTTTTTATCATTGCAATTGAAATGTGAAGACATAAATTACGAAACAACATGCCCTAACACATTTATTTGATTATATATTCAAAATGTTTGTGATCCTAATTAATGTTAACCCTTTTTTTTTTATTTGGCCATGAAAAATTTTCATTTGATTGGATCTCATTTAACGATGTTTTAATTGTAATTAAGTGACTAATTGTTGGAACAATTTTTCAAGAACTTAGAAAAACTAGGAAAACAAGATGAACAACAATGTAGACTTGATGTAATTTTCTAAGCGTGAATACACACTTTTTTAAAAGCAATATTTCGTCTCTTATAAGAGCAAAGGAAATCATGAAATCTGTAACATCCCAAAAATTCTCCCTTTAAAAATTCAAAATTTAAAATATTGTAATAATACAATTACATTAACGCCATGTAACCTCAAACTTAAATCTATACATAAGTTTTAAGCTCATAGTTGACTGCAAAGATCTCATTGAATCCCTCTAATCTGTTCTTCCAAATCTTCCTTCATCTACACCAGATCATGCGACAATCCTTCCTCTGCTCCCGTATAACAAATACGTTATACGATCATCGCAAAAATATAGTTTTCCGGCACAAACAAACAAGTAAGGGTGAGCTAACATGCAACACCGCACTTATAAAACATGCATAAATGCTTTGATAAAAACATCATATAAAATTTATGTCGGACATTCTCATATACCATCATACCACAATTCCTACTAGACACTCATCCGGATGATACGTTGATGAGCGGTCACGGGAGGTTATGCACTTGTGATGACTTCTACTTTTCCTTACAAATACACTTCCAAAATACTTCATACCATTCACAAAGTTAGTCCCCTCACTATGTCCAAACCGGAACATAGACCAGGACCTCCTGCTCCTCTCACCACATAATTCATCCTTCTCTACATGAGACGGGATGATTATTAGAGTATCAGGATAACCTCCAACTACGGGACCCTCAACATCAACATACACACTAATACCATAATTTTATAGAATCTCTCCATGAGATTCATACCATACTCATATTCCTCAACTCACATTACACCTCTATGTAACTCTCCCCGTAATAATCATTTCGTGATCAAATGCACAATTTCATATCAACATAATAAAATACATTTATCACAGTAATTTTATCACATCTCATGCATTCACATATTTTTGTTTCACATGAATTTACCTCAGAGTATATATATATATATATATATATATATAAAACACATTGCACACTTAAAATAAGAGCAAAAATAACCATGGAACCGAACCCTGTTTACCGAACACTATTGGGACGAACACTATTTGGACGAACACTATTTGGACGAACACTATTTGGACGAACACTATTTGGACGAACACTATTTGGACGAACACTATTTGGACGAACACTATTTGGACGAACACTATTTGAACGAACACTATTTGAACGAACACTATTTGAACGAACACTATTTGAACGAACACTATCTGACCGGACGCTAACTGGCCGAACGCTATTTGGTTGAATATTATACGAACCCTATTGGACGAACGCTACTGGACGAACGTTATTCAACAATATAAGGCCGACACCACTTGGACGAACGCTATGAGACCTAACCCAATCCGGCCGAACGTTCTATATTGATCACTATTTAAACGAACGCCATCTGATCGAACACTATCGGCCGAGCGCTACAACCGAACGTCTCACTTGATCAAACACTATTCAGCCGAACGCTATAATCGAGTACATAGACCGAACGCTAAACAACGCTACCAGAGGATACTAAGTTAAACGAACGCTCACACTCCCTAATATCCAAGAACGAACGCTCATGATCCAAACTTAAGAATAAGCAACTTATGACCGAACGCTATTTAATCCATCAAAACCGAACGCCCAATTTCGGACGAACGCTTAACGAAACACTAAGGACGAACGCTCAACGAAACACTAAGGACGAACGCTCAACGAAACACTTAAGGACGAACGCTCAACGAAACACTTAAGGACGAACGCTCAACGAAACACTTAAGGACGAACGCTCAATGAAGCACTAAGGACGAACGCTCAGAATAACACTTAAGGACGAACGCTCAGAATAACACTTATGGACGAACGCTCACTATAACACTTAAGGACGAACGCTCAAAATAACTTGTAGGACGAACGCTCACTCAAACAATTAAGGACGAACGCTCAAAATCACTTGTAGGACGAACGCTCACTCTGACAATTAAGGACGAACGCTCAAAATCACTTGTAGGACGAACGCTCACTCTAACAATTAAGGACGAACGCTCACAATAACACTTAAAGACGAACGTTCAAATAACACTTATGGACGAACGTTCAATTAACACTTATGGACGAACGTTCAAATAACATTTACGGACGAACGCTCACTATATCACTTATGGACGAACGCTCACTATAACACTTATGGACGAACGCTCACTATAACATTTACGGACGAACGCTCACTATAACATTTACGGACGAACGCTCACTATAACATTTACGGACGAACGCTCACTATAACATTTATGGACGAACGCTCACTAACCAAGGACGAACGTCCAAGATTCACACCGAACACTTAATACCGAACGCTCATCAATTGAAACTTAAGAATACTAACTCAGCCGATCGCTCATAATTACAACAATACCAAGGCCGAACGCTCAACTACTGAGCCGAACGCTAAGATCAATAACTTAGGCCGAACGCTGAACCATTGAACGCCATACTGAATTCATTACTGTTTAAATACGATTTGGACGAGCGTCCCATACTAAGACGAACGAACGCGGACGTTCGTTCAGAACCGAACGCTCAACAAATTGGACGAACGTCCAGTTTCACCAGAATTGGACGAACGTTAACGCTCACAAGACCGAACGCTGAAAATTGGTCGAGCACTGTTGGGACGAACGTCCAATTTTGATTCACAAAATTGGACGTACACGCGTTCTGCAGAAATTCTGCAGAAACGCACCAGAGTCCAGAAATCCAGTAAACCTCCCCCTTCATCTCCTTCCCAATTATTACCCAGATTTACAGCAACCACAACATATCTCAAAAATTAAGGAAATAAATCAAACTCCCCTTACCTCTTTGAAGACTTCCTTTGTAAAATTTGTGATCCATCTCCTCCAGTCATACAGCTCCAGATCTCCTAGCAAATTCAGTACCTCTCCCCTTTCTCTCCAGATCTAGCTGGAAGGACTCCCCTCTCACCAGATGCCCAACCCAGCTCCTCCTCTTTGCCCTTCAGAGTTTGTACAACTTCCCATGGTTGCCCTTTGGACGGCTGGAAACGGGAGAAGGGTTCCCTCCCTCTGCTGCTCCCCCTCTCTCCCTCTCACATGCCAATAATCCCCCCTTCTTTTTGCCAAGCCTCCCCCGTAAAATGCCCCCCCCCCCCTCTCCTTTTCTCTCCTTCCCTCATTATTGCACTCCAATAATGCGAAAGGTGGGTGACCACCGTGTCCCCACCACCAAGAAAAACATGGTCCTTACAAAATCCACTTTTGAGATACAAAGAAGAAATACAACGATAATACTCACTCTTAGTATTAACGTCAAACAAGAATAAAATTCTCACGAATTGATATGTGTGTTAAGTGAAGGAGAGAATGTTGAGAGTCTCATCTTATATTTTTTATCAATAGAGCACAGAATCCAAGAAAGGTTGATCAGACATCTTTCAAATCCAAAAGATACCAAATTCTGATTAGTTACATTTCTTCATAAATGATTATAACTTTTCATGAATGGTTGTAAGTCTTCATGAATAATTGTAACTTTTCATGAATGATTGTAACTCATGAATAATCTGAAAAGTGTCTCTAATAAATTTCAACACTAATGGATTAGAAGATGCTGAAGTTATTTAATAAAGATTATATATATTTTATGTTTATATATATTAAATGAAACTCTGTTGAAAAAGTACAAGATTATGATTTTTTATTTTCAAACATGAATTGAATTGAAGATCCTTATATAATCATAACATCACATTTCTAATCAATTAAAATTTATTTTAATTAAGAGTTAAATATATTTTTATTTTCAAATTATTATAAAAAATTATGTATCATTCTTAAATTAAATTATAAAAATTTAGTTTTTATATTTTATGAAAATCAATATAAAATGTGATTCCCAACAAATTATATGTTAAGGTTATATTTTAATTCATGAAATTTTGTTTGATATATTAAATGTTTTACATATATTTTTATAAAATAAAAAAATAAAAAAATACTTTATAGTTTAATTTAAAAACGAAACATAATTTTTTATAATAATTTAAAGACGAAAAGACATATTTAATTATTTGATAAATAATAGGCTAGAACAATCTTATAAGAATTCACCATTTAAACAAACGTATAAATTTTCTTATAAATATTGTATAAATAATTTATATTAAGTGGTTTTAAGTCAAGAACATGATAATGTTTTGTCAATAAAAAAATAAAAAAACACTTAATCATAACAAAAACTACTAACTTAAACATGCATTATTCTCACACTTAATTTTTCATCTCCTACTTTCGAAAATTGAACCTTTCCATTTCTTCAAAGTTGTTTTCTCTGTATACCTCTTCCAAGAACAACTTGATTTACTATTTCACCATTTTTCCATATTATCTCTCATTCTTCTTCCACATTGTTTGGTAACTTCACACCAATAGTTGATGCTTGATTTATAAATTCATCTTTCACCACATTTGCTGGAATAACATACACATTAAAACTTATAGTTAAAACAAAAAAAATACAATTAATTAACAAACATATATTATAAATGTTATAACTAACCATTGTTTTCCATATTGGGAAATTGTTCATAAAAAATATTACTTTCCCATAACATTCTTCTAGTGCCCTTTTGAATCCTTGAAGTGGTTTCTAATGGTGGCCTTGGAATAGAATAGAGAACCTTATTTTGAAGGTACCTTGTCCTACATATTTAAAGTGCACCAATTTTCCAACCTCAATATGGTAGAAATCCTTCAAACTATTCATACCATTGTTAAAATAAGCACAAACTTTATTGTTTATTGTAATAACATCAATTTCCACAGCAAAAATATTGCCATAATCATCTTCAAGTATAACTGCTTTGCCCAGTTCATTACTCCATGTGTTATAGAACCCTTTTGGAATTCTTACTCTGCTCTGATTTATATTTTACAAAAGTAAACTATGTTAGATATTATGATTATTAAATGAAAAGTAATTATATAAAATAAATATTATGTAGTAATATTTACCTCACAAGCACGAATTATTCCTTCAAAGTAGGCATCTGTGTAATCATTTATTTTTCCAAATTGTTGATCCATGGTATGGTCTGTGTAACATAAAAAATAGATATATCTACATGTCAAATATAATTATTTTTATATTTTTGGTCCTCATTGTAAGACATATCAACCAAGTATAGTTTGTTGATAGAACATACCAATATCATCATATAAAAATGCATTTATTTTTTTTAAGTGAGAAACATTATATTAAAATGAGAAACTTAATAGGAAGAACATTGATTTCACATTCTAAATAAAATTATTTTTACATCTCTTTAATGTTTTTAATAAAGATAAATAAGTTAAGGTATATTAAATGTTTTATGAGAAATTATAAAGTACTTGATAAGGGACACCGCCAACATTTTCTACAAGGTACATTATAATAAAGATAAAAAATTATATGATATATTAAAATAACTAAATCATCTTTTTATGTTTTTTCAAAGATAAATGGTAGTGGATTCTACAATAACAATAAAATACATAAGATAAAAAATAACTTTCATTTGTTATTATCTATACATAAAATCTTATGTGTTTTTCTTCATTAACAAATATAATATTTAATTCGCAACTATTTTCTAATATAAATATTAAATCACTTATTCCTTTTTTTTCACATCAAACCACTTCCAGTTTTAGTCAATACTCATATGAATGACAAAAATGAAATAACCAGATTGTGTAAATTCATGGACAATGAATAGAAAGAATAAAACCTGAATATGCATCGAATAAAAAAAAATTGAACCTTTTGATGAGAGAGAATTTTAGTAAGATAGGAAAAAACTTTGTCTTCCTTCCATTAAACCTGAGAAAAAAAAAGATGAGAAAATAGGAAAACAAAGATATTAATGTTAGTTTTTGCATGAACGAAGAAAAAGAATGACATAAAGAAGCCTAAAATGGAATAATCTAACATAAATGCACCATAACTATCGATGAATAAATTGGAGAACCTAACAATGATATTTTTCTTGAAAATACCTTCAGCAGATGAAAATTATGATGTTATATCATCAGAATGTGTATTTTATGTCAAAGAGTAAAAGAAACTTGAGAAAAGTTGAAGTAAATAGATTGTCTTGTTAAATATTTTAATAAAAATAACGTTTATTCTTCAACAGTTATATTTGACTTATTTACTTTTATATATTAATTATTATATCATATTTATTATATTTATTATGTTGAAGAGAGATTGTAACATCCCAAAATACAGTAATAACCATAATCAGAATTAATTACATTTAACAGTAAAACAGTGCAGTCTTTACAAAAACTTACGAGGTTCAAAACGTCGAACGGCTTAAAGTACAGAATGTAATATAGTCCAGCGGTATTCCAAGGTTCTAAGACTCATGTTTATACAAACATCAGCTGAACTTTCATAAGCTAAACAAAATAATAAAGGCTACCCCATGTCGAGCACTCTAGTGCTCGACCTTAACCTCTACTTCAACCGGATTGGCATCTTCCAAAATCTCTTCTCCCAGCGTCTCTTCCATCAGAGCACTTCCATCTGCTCCCATCCACATGGATGATCATCGCAAGGACAAGACGGACGTACAATGACGATCGACAATACAAGGAAAACGAGTGCAGGGGTAAGCTTATCGAATTTAATTCAAGTAAAATACACATTTCATAAACATAACAATCATGTCGATACTTCACAACATATAATTTAACTCATTCAATTACTCAACCAATTCCTGATACTAGACTGACTGTCCGGACTGTATGAATTCTGTGTAGCTACTACGTTTCTTGCACCCAGGTGACATGATAACTGAATTTCTCCTCAGCTGCCACCCGAGGTTAGTCCGTTCCGTCCAAAGTAACCCTAAGGACTAGGACCTCCTGCCGTTCCCACACATGATGTACCCCCTCTACGTGAGGACGAGTACTCACGGAACATCAGGATGAAACGTCGGCTAAGCTTTGTCCACATTCATACATTACAATTCGCAACTTTCATTCTAGAGTCGTTCCTCCCTGGAACGCTCATTCCCATTCCACAACCGTTTATTCATCACATATACTGTTCATCATTCATAATCTTTCAGTCCAATTACATATAATCACAAACGTTCAACCCTCTTTATAACTGGGATAACCGTGAGGAACGAGACCGGAGAATTTACCCCTTTCCAAAACATAATAGGACCGACTACGAGATAGATGGGCGACCTGTATTAACACGGGTGCTCGACACTGTCGGTCGACCCAAATGGACGACCTGTATTAAGGAGGTTGCTCGACACCGTCGGTCGACCCAAATGGACGACCTGTATTAGGAAGGTTGCTCGACACTGTCGGTCGACACATATGAAGGATCTGTATTATCAAGGACTCTCGACACTGTTGGTCGACACAGATGAAGGATTTGTATTATCAAGGACTCTCGACACTGTTGGTCGACACAGATGAAGGATTTGTATTATCAAGGACTCTCGACACTGTTGGTCGACACAGATGAAGGATCTGTATTATCAAGGACTCTCGACACTGTTGGTCGACACAGATGAAGGATTTGTATTATCAAGGACTCTCGACACTGTTGGTCGACACAGATGAAGGATCTGTATTATCAAGGACTCTCGACACTGTTCATTATGAACTATACGTAAAAGACCTACATAGCTCATGCTCGACCAGAATCCTTCCCAAATGAAAGTATTCCAATTCAAAGAAGTTTACTGGAACACCAAACGGTCGAGAACCGTTTAATGTCGGACATACGTTATCCTAGAAAATTTGATATTCAAGTTTCACTTCTTCTAAGCATATATATTTTATATTCACACGTATCACTCATATCATACATTTCAACCAACATATACCATGTTCATGTAGTACAACCACGTTCGATCATGCATACTCAACCAATATACACCTCATACTTATGATCATATACCAACAATCAAATAACACAGTTCATACTTCATGCGACATACGTAATATTCATACAGTACAGGACAAACATAAGGATTAAATTTAATAAGCTTCCCTTACCTGGATAGCAGTGTACGCCCTAAAAGTATGACTTTCACACGTTCGACTACAACTCTTTTCTATACTCAACAGCCACTTAAGTTTCTTCCACTAAATCTAGCCAAAGGAATGTAGAAAAATATCAACTCCTACCCTTGCATGCAACAGAATCTGGGTTCGCAGGAATATCCAGAAACGATACCTAAGTTGGAAGACTTACCGTTTTCAGAACTGAGATTGGTTCGGTCCAAAATGAAGATCACAACAGGACGAACACTCCTACGGTGCTGCAAACGTGATCGGAGAAGAGATGTGAGTTTTACAGTAGAGAGAAGTTAAGAGTTTTTAGAGAGAAGTTGGAGAAGATGAAAGGGTGAGTTCTGAGGTTGAAGATGAGTGCGTGCAAGTGAGAGAGTGTTTTCCAAAAATCCAGTTTTGGTTAAACTCACGTTCGTTTGAACGAACGTCTCTCAAGCCGACACCTGCACACCAAACTCTGAATTGGAAGTTTCCCCCGTGACACGTGGCGTGCGTGCATGCAAAGATTGGTGCGTTTTTAATGTTTCAGAGTAATGATGTGGCTCGGTTTTTGTGCACAGCAGAGGGATTTATCAGATTTGGGAGTGGGTTTTAATGGCTGAGAAATGATGTGGCGTGGATAAGTGGTGAGGTGTCAGATTTATCTTTGCTAATTATCCAGGGTCTCACAGAGATCAAGTTAAGAAAAGCTTTAAAAGTGTTATTGATATCTATATATTAAGTTGAATTAACCTTTTATGTAACTAGCACAATATGATAGTCATACCGAGTCTACTCAATAGTGAGTTGGGAGGTTCACCCATTGGTCCAGTAAATATGACAATTTCTCAAATTATATATATATATATATATATATATATATATATATATATATATATATATATATATAAATATAAGATTTATCGGGTTAACTAATGCATTTAAATGGATAAATTTAGAGAATAATTTTATTCTGTTAAATTATACAATTACAAAAAAAAAATTAAACTTATTTAAGAGGCATTATTTCAATCATAAATTCATTTGCATTCTTCAAATAACATAATACAAAAAATTAAAATCCTTTAAATTATAATTCTTCTTATTTTAAAAAATATGTTTTATTTTAATAAAATAATTTTAATATTTCTCACATATAACAATAAAAAAGTAAACAAGTTGATGAATGACAAAAGACATCTATTCTATATGAAAAACTTTCTTTTAACAATTTTTTTGACAACAACTTATGTGATTGGTCTATTTTAAATATACCAACCAATAAAACAATAGCATATACAAATTGTTAAAATATCGGAATCCATTCCATATAGAGGTGTATACTTAAAAACTAGTCTTATAGTGTCAAACTTTGTATGGTATTAAATAAGTGTAAAACTTTTTTTATATCAAAATATCATTATTCAATCTTAAAATTCGATCAAGACTACGGGAGAACTGTATTAATAAGTGTACTTAAAAAAAATATCTTTAATTAGTAATTTTATTTTTATATTTAAATTTATTTTTATTTAAATTTATAGTCATATAATTTTATTTTTATTTAAAAATTATTAAAACTTAGTTAAATAAAAAAATATATAAAGATTAAAATAAATCACATGCCTAAATATACTTATCAAATAATTAATCAAAGTCTAGGAAAATGTAATATACATGTAAATGTAATGAAAATAAGAGTTTCAATGCATTTACTCTTATATACATAGCCAGACAATATTCAAAATGAAATTTGAGACATTGGATGATGGAAATAATGAGGAACCATAATTCACTCTTTAATCTAACAACTACTTACTAAACCGGATTTAATGTGTAAGAAAATGGAAATAAGCTTTGACAAGCTTATACAAAATAGGTGTAAACAATATATCATATTACACATTTTATAAATGCAAGATTCATTAGATAAGTGAAACTTACAAAAATCATATTTTTCTAATAAATGTTGACTAGTGGCAGAAAATATGTTAAAATGAACATGCAATATATTATATTGCTAATATCTCTCAATGTGAATAAGTCTATTTTTTTTATGTATAATTTGTGGTAAATAATTAACTGATTTAGCAAGTGGCTTACACATATATAAGGTAGTTTAGGTAGGAATCACTCAAATTTACATCTTAAAGTGTGTGTATGCTACCTTGACCAATTCCTGAAGAGAGTATGGAATAACCCAGAACCAAAAGCAGTATCCCTCAGTCAATATGTGAGTTCTGATTGTACGAGTGACTCCATATACAACTCGAGATTCATTCGGTTGAGCAGCCTTTGCATATGGTCTTCCTCTTCCTGTTTTGTGTTTCCAACGGAAACCATCTGAGAATGGGGTTATGCTCAAATGTCGATAATTCTGCAATATACAATAGGAGACAATATCTTCCAAGACTTTCAAGAATTTATTCATCCTGAGTATACTCTAACAACATGTGTGGAGAACGGTAGATTTTAACAAGCGTCCAATATAAAATCTCTTCCACTTCAAGCTCTCCAGCAGCTCTTGCAGCATATATATCTTCACATATTGCCATCAATCTGCATCAATGAACAAATTATTTGGTCACTTATGAAACCTTTGGCATCCACTTCGTTTTATTCCTCACTAAAACAGAAGGGAGCCTCATATGAACAATCTATAAGATGGATTAATTGCTCGAGCACCTGTCACACGAGGGAAGATTCTCAAAAGGAATTCTCATTCGCAAGTCAGAACATTGTAATCGGATAAAACGTCCAACTGCTAGGACAAAGGTAATGTACAGCCCCCAGATACTAAACTTGCTGAGAGTGTCACCGATAATGCCCTCTTAAGCAACAAGGAGATTGGTATTAGTCAGTGTATTGATAAAATCTGTGAGGAAACAATGTCTGAATTCGGCCTAACTCATGAATAGGACACTATGTGATGAGTGTAAGGATTAAAATGATATTTGGTTGCATTATTTTAAAAAAATAAAATACTTGTCTGAATTTCTAGATAGGAATTTACTTTGGTTGTAATTTTAGACTAAAATTTAATTTTACTGCATTTTCTTTTAATTGTAATTTGTTTTTTAGTTTCTTTAAATTTGTAATTTTAGACTGAGTTTGAAATTGAGCTTCAATTGAAGACTCAACAAAATCTCAATAAGGAGTGCACAGTTCAACCAAGAAAAGGAGAGAAGAAAGTCCAATGGAAACATGGAAAACAAGTGTTCATATTATTGCCTAGGAGAGCAAGTTACACAAACAAAGAAAGCACCACTCAAATTCAATCGTGAGAGAACCTTTTAAATTATAATTTGAATTTGAATTTTCCCTCTTTAATATAATTCAAATTTTGGATCAAACATCTATTTTGGGTATATAAAAAATTGGAAGAGTTTTTTACAACATTATTTCTTGTGAGTTTTTCTCATTCTATGCCTAATCTTGATTCAAATGATTCTCGGATGCGCTTATTTTGAGAATGATATTCAAGGAGATATCCTCATCTCTTTTTTTTTCTGCTTTCATTTGGTTACTTTCATATATTATTTGTAGATTTGTTCTTACCTTACACCAAACTTATTTTCCATTCAGTTCTTATTCAAGTTCTTATTCAAGTTCTTATTTCAATATCATGTTCTTTCTTTCCTAATGTTCTTATGAATCTATTAATCACAGCCTTTTATGAACTCCTAAAATTAAAGCAAAGATGAGGTTCATGATGTAGTTTGATTCTTGCTATATTATCTTGCTTCTAATGCTTAGGTTTCTTTGTCAACCTTGTCTTCTATCACTATGCACCATGTAAGGGCCTAAAAATATATGACAGTTGGGCCTTATGTTGAAGTAGCTAAGCCCATAACACTAAGGACACTATGACCTTAGGAGGGACTTCTCAGAGCTGAGCTCATTATCTCAGCTTCCCATTCTCTCTCTAAAAAGCTTGTTCCTCCATGTTGGATTAGGTGGTGCTGAAGTGACCGCGGCGTAGAGACCTTCGCAACCATCCGAATAGATTTTTCATTCTTCAGCGGGTAAGTAGCTCTTCACTGTTCTCCGCTGTTTGGGACCTAGGGCAAGTTGCATGTGCCTAGTGTACCCTTCTTTATGTTTTCCTCCGTTCATTCTAGCTCTAAGAGCTGTTCTTGGTCACCGCATTGCGGGTTGTAGGGAGCTGTCTAGATTATTCGCGTGTAGGGTACTGGAGCTGCAAGTCTTAGAGCTGAGCAAAGAAGTTTCAAGGTAAGGGGAGCTAGGTTTTCTTAAAGTTTATTATTATGAAATGTGCAAATGTGCTGATCTCTGTGCAATTATGTTGTTTGGGTTGAAATTGTGTTTCTGAGATTTGCTATATGAACTGTATGCTGGAAATTTGTGACTGTGGATTTGGTTGGGCTGAGGTGATATTTGAGATTGATATGTTTGATGTATGCACTGTTTTGAGTAAACTGGTAGTGTTTTGGGGTCACTTGAGAGGAAGTGAGGTAGTGGTTTTGGGAAGTAGGGGTTCTGGGCACAATTGGGCTGTGGGGACATCTTAGGCAAGTCATTTGTGACCTGTTAGGATCATAAAACTGGACTAGAACATGTTAGAAGTGGTAAAAATCGAAATTGGGTCCTTAAGTTGTGGAAATTGATGTTCAAAAGACAAAACTTGATCTTAATCACTTTAGAATGGTAGTAGGAATGTTTAGAACCATTTAGATGAGTTTAGTTAAGTATAAAACAAGAATTAAGGGTGTTAGAAGTTAATAAAAATGGTTAGGAATAGTTGGGTTAGGTACTGTTCATAATTCTGCAGAATTATGCAGTTTCGCAATTGATAACCGTTCGGCCTTAGCGTTCGGTCTTAGCGTTCGGTCTTAGCGTTCGATCTTAAGTGGAGTTCGACCTTAGTACCCCGTCTTGTTGAGCGTTCGGTCTTAGCATTCGGTCTTAGCATCTGTCTCAGCGTTCGGTCTTAGCATCTGTCTTATCGTTCGGTCTGAGGTGGAGTTCGGCCTTAGTAATCTGTCTTGTTGAGCGTTCGGTCTTAGTGTTCGATCTTAAGTGGAGTTCGGCCTTAGTACTCCGTCTTGTTGAGCGTTCGGTCTGAGGTGGAGTTCGGCCTTAGTAATTTGTCTTGTTGAGGGTTCGGTTTGAGGTGGAGTTTGGCCTTAGTAATTTGTCTTGTTGAGCGTTCGGTCTTAGCGTCTGTCTTAGCGTTCGGTCTGAGGTGGAGTTCGGCCTTAGTGATCTGTCTTGTTGAGCGTTCGGTTTTAAGTGGAGTTCGGCCTTAGTACTCCATCTTGTTGAGCGTTCGGTCTTAAGTGGAGTTCGGCCTTAGTACTCTGTCTTGTTGAGCGTTCGGTCTTAAGTGGAGTTTGGCCTTAATGCTCTGTCTTGTTAAGCGTTCGGTCTTAAGTGGAGCTCGGTCTTAGTACTCTGTCTTGTTGAGCGTTCGGTCTTAAGTGGAGTTCGACCTTAGTGCTGTGTCTTGTTGAGCGTTCGGTCTTAGTGGATGGTCTCAGGTAGCGTTCGGTCTCTTAAAGAGAGTTTGGTCTCTTAAGTAGCGTACGGTCTTAGTGGGTGGTCTTGGTAGTGTTCAGTCTCTTAAGTGGCGTTCGGTCTCCGGTAGCGTTCGGTCTCTCTTAGTGAGCGATCCTGAATAGTGTTCGGCCACTTCTTCAGTCTTACCATGTATGGACCGTTCGGTCCTGTCCTTTGGGAAGTGAGACACCGTTCGGTCTCCCCCATTCATAGGGTGTTCGGTCTTGCCCTTTAAGTGTTGATGTTTCGTGTTCGGCTTTTATTCCTGTTTATTCCAGTATGCTATTTTACTTAATAATTCCAGTTGCTTTAAGGGTTTATATGTGCATTAACATGTTGGTGTTAAAGTGGAAAGTATTAGTATTGGACGTAATTCCATGATCCTCAAGGGGATACATGGTGGTGCCCTTCTAGTAGTGTTTAGAATGATTTGCATGGTAGCTCAGTCTTGGGGGTTTTCCTGACGCTCCAATGGTCCTTCATTCTCAAATAGAGAGGATTGAACCATGTGGTGAGGAGTAGCAGGAGGTCCTAGTCTTGGGTGCTTCTAGTATGACCCATGGTGAGTGATAACGGACTAACCTCGTGAGTGTGGTAGGGTGAAACCCATTGGCAATGGCTTTGCAAAGCAGTAGAAGCCACCACGAGTGCATAACCCGCCATAGCTCGGCAATCATTCTAAGTCCGGACGAGTCAAGTTTAAGGGCAACAAGTCATGTTTGTATAGTATAGTATATTCGCCTTTACTTGCATGTTGCCTATGCCTGTTAATAACATGATTTTTATATCTAGCTCACCCTTACTTGTGTGTTTGTGTTTGCTTGGGTATGCTTTCTTTTGCAATGATCATCCACTTGGATGTGAGCAGAGATGGATGAGGTGCCTCTGGAGCAGGCTTTGGAGGAAGGCGATGTTGCGGCTTAGTCTCCTTAGGACTCTCTTAGTATTTCTTGTATTTTGAATTACTATTTAGTTGTTAAGGATTTTTCCGGTGATTCCTATCCTTTTGAAACACTCTACTTGCGTTTAAGTTTTAAATTATGCCTCATTCTGAGATGACTGTAAGCTTAACTACTTTGTTTACAGTCTACTCTAACTGTTCTCTTTTATTTAAATGTGGACTTACTATGTTATATGCTTCTATATAATCTGGGATGTTACACACCAAGTGTGAGTTTAGAGGAAAGTTTATAAAAACTTTTGAAGTGAGGTGATTGATATTATAATGTAATGATTCTAAAAAGCAAGTTACTGGTAATAAAACTGACTATTTTTATTTTTATGAAAACAAAAAGTACATAAATTTGTTTTAATTTAGATAATTTTGGAGGTGCAGGATGAAATGTTTGGAGGTGCAGGATGAAACAAACCCAAACATATGAAAGACACTAAATAGGGAACTGTGTTAAAGTTTAAGTTCAGCTTACGCGGGGTTTCTTCAGATACAATTATAGCCATGGGTCCTGGGAACTTCCCACATCCAAGTGAGCCTAAATAGCCCAAATCATAAAACGACCACCACTCAGGATCTCCACGGTTAAGAACAAGATCCCCACTAACCAGCTCAACCTGCATGGACCATATATGCCCATTATAATCTGAGCCATAGCTAGTAAAGGAATGTAGCAGTTCAACTAAGTAAACTAGGAACATTTTTTTGGTCTTAATAAATATTTTTAGTCTTAGATTAGGCATATTATATCTTCTTAAACATACCGACTGTTCGAGGGATCGCACATCTCCGGACCCTGTGACTCGGAAATATCTAGGGTAAATATTGAATACTGCGAAACTGTTAGAAGTACCATTGAAAACTTTAGTCACTTCTGAAGATGTGGGAATATTCGGCTCCATTATGGTCAATTCATACTTGACTGCTTCCTTTCCTTTAGGCCTATCTCTGAAAAATTCCCAGGAGAAAGAAATGTCCATGCGTCGCGTAAGGGACTTTATAAATCTGGTCTGCACAATTAGTGGAACATGCCACAATGTACTTGCGTCTGATTGGCAGCAAATTAATTGGATGTCTTTCTCATTGTATGCATTAAGATAACCCTGGGGATCCAAACTTGTTCGTGCTTCAAGATTTTCCCAAGAAATCTTCTCGCACAAAGTAGTCTCAAACAGTGTCAACCGTCCACTTGATGTCTTTATATCAACCCTGGCACTTGCATCTTTGATTGGGTTCGCAATGTTTGTTGGGTTACCACTGCTGTACATCTGTCCAGAAAATGTAATTTTGAGGAAATGGTGGAAGTGATACTTCAGTAAATGATTTAGGAATATTTTTTGCCTACAATGTTATTATAATCTAGACTTCACAAGTGATCTCAAAAATGTAAAAGTAACATTTAACAGCTTTTATCTGCAAAATGACAGAGGCATATAAATAAAATATTTGAAATATGTATTATAGGATTATGACAGTCGAGAGTTTAGAACAGGATTGTGTTGAACCGACCAGTGCTACATCATTCCCCAAAAGGAAAAGAAAAAGAAGTGCCGGTAATAGTCCTATGGTATGACCTATGAGCTATCTGAAACAGCAGACATGACCATATAGCGCTTCCATGATTTTTTTACTCCTAATATGCTATTTTCAAGGCCTGACAATAGTCTAGCTACAGCACAGCAAATATATGTCCAAGTACTTGACAAAAGATTTTTCGGGGTTGGGATTCTCTGCTCTTATCTACAGGACTTGAACACATCTATTAAATCTAGGAAAAATATATCTCTGCTCCCTATCAAAAAATTATAATCGAAGTGGAGCAAACAAGCCAACTTGAGATAATTCAATTACCTAAGCTAAAACGTACATAACAGGTATTGGGCCATTACAGTGACTCGGGGAAGAGAAGCCGTGCCAATGATTTTATATATTTCTTTTCATTAACCAGTCATATTCATCAGCTAAAAGTTATGAAAGAAGAAATTATATCATATAGTTCTATGGAAAGTTATTTTCAAGCAAATTGCTTCTTTAAATTGAAAATGTTTTCTTATCTTTCTCACGTGAAAGGTATTTACTTCAACATTTGTAGACCAAGTCATTCCCATATTATTATGCATTTCATTAATTGTATAAAAGGATTTCAGAATCAGATGAAACTCAAAGTAGTAAATTTTATTTTTAAATTTTAACCAATAAGCAAATACTTGGATTTTTGTTTCTTACCAACATTGGAGCCCATATGACACATAGTAATACAAAAAATAAACATATCCCATTGATGAACTTCGTCGTTTTTGTCTGCTTTTGTCCTTGTTGGTGCCTGGCTCTATTCAGATCCACATCGCATTTGACAAGAAACAGACTTGAATGAATGTCTTCTAACTAGAAAATAAGAAGTTAAAGTGTTATAAATAGGGAAAAAAACGCACATTGCCCTACAGTTTATTGTGCTCGAGAATAGCCAATTAAGAGAAGTCCTATAATATTAACATGCTAATAGCGTAACTAATAAGCAGTATCAGCAAAAAAAAAAAATCAAGGGGGAACATGTGAAAACAGTTGACAACATACCTTGAGCCAGTCATGCATAGTCAAAGATGTTGTTGTGCAAGACCAATCTAGCACACATCTCAATTCATAAAGGAAAGGTATAGCACGATATAGTCGAAAACCCAAAACATTAATCCGAGAAACACTACTGGTCAAAAACTGCCTGTACAAAGTGCTCTTATGTGGAATCCCAAAATGAATTTGTATGGCTTGCAAAACCAGAGAAATTGCTTTTGTGAGATAAATGGCTCGGAGTGCTAGTATCCCAGCATATCTGTGTAAAGGATCCATATCCCAAGCATATTTTGTGACAGAATACGTGAAGAGAATAAGGTTGAATAAATAGAAAATAACTTTTCCTGTTGCAAATGAGCAGAGGTATATAATTCGATCAAGCACAATCAAGAAAAAGACAACCTGCAAGATAAAGATCTTAAGCTGAGTAACTAACAAGACATAAACATCAGTGTGTTGTAGAATTAACGTCAAGTTCACCGGATACTAGAATGTTCAACACCAACACCACAAGAAATTGAAGAATAATAATAAGAACGAATGAAAGAATAACAACACGAGAAGATAACAAGGTTCAACTAGAGTATTAACAAACTCTAATTTACATCTCCAAACAAATTCACTAAGAACAAGTTCTTCTCTTTAAGAAACCGACAGAAAGAACTACAGATTACAACTCAAATGTCTCTCTCTTACGACAGTGAATGCTCGCTCACTTTAGAACTCAACAACTCAACGTCATGTTTTACACAAAGGTACCTATTTATACAAAACAACTATAACACTCTCACGAATCATGGCACATATCACTTAACAGAAACGTGACATGTGATTCCCATGTTTCATGCTTAACACAGGCATAAAACATATGATGACCTAGATAGTGGAAGAGACACAAATGGCTGGCTATACAAGATGACCCTCTACAGACTAGTGTACCAGACGATCCTCCACTAAACAAGCATACAAGACAATGTTTCTCCAAACAGGTGTACAAGACGATCTGTAGTAGTAGACAAGTGTTTCAAAATATCTTCACTCCAATAGGTGTATTAGACGATCTTTCACCAAACAACACGCAAAGAATAGACAACCAAAGTATTAATAGACGACCTTGTTCAACTAGATGATGTTGAATAGTTTTCTAACTGACCCAATCTTTACAATGAACTTTCAGTAAATTATTTAATCAATGCATTTGAACATAAATGGCAAGTCACATCAAGCAAAATGACCAGCCACCTACATCTCAGTATTTGACTTATAGTATACATCATAGAAATGAAATAAAAGCCATCTATATCAATACATTCCGAAAAAAAAAAAACTTACCATGAGAACTAATACAAAATCTTCTGGGAACTGATCTTCAAGCTGATAGACTTCAAAAAACTCACTATTAGCTTTCATAACTGTTTCGTATAAAATGGAAATTAAGAAGAAAACAACCAAATCAGCTCCAAAGATGTAGGCATACAGATCAATTTCCTTCTTTCCACCACCAATTACGGATAGTATGCGATATGGAAATGCAATTTCTTTAAAAATACCAACTTGTTGAGCTTTCTGAATCTCATTAGATACATCTTTCGCTGGGGTTAATGAACTGTACCATTCCTCAGAAGCAAATTCAACAGGAGGGGAGGCATATAACACCTCAAAAACAACAAGACACAAGTTTTCGTTTTCTTCGCCTTTTTCAATGCTCTGTACACGAACCCTACTTGCTGAGTGCAATTTAAAATGGTTATCCACTTTGCATCTCCTCCTATGCAAGATCTTCAGCAACTTATTTATTCTTGATTCAATTTTCTTTGGTTGAATTCCCTCTTTAGGCCACGAGATAACTTCCATAGACAGCTGGACAAAGTAAGGGGGAGTTTCTGCATCCCATGTCAATGATTTCCAGTACCTACAGAGGCTTCTGATAATCAGTTTCAGTATACTTTTCACGGGTAAAAATAATCTCGGTAATCTCTCCCGGTAGGTGGAGCACTTTAAATTCTCTATGCACCTCTGATTTCTTCTCTTATAAAAGGTGAGATCTGCAGTAATTGTCCAACCCCCATCCTTCACAGTTACGGAGATTTGCACAAGAGTGAATATATATACCAGGAAAAATGGTAAATTGCTTGTCACAAAAGATGATGTTATTTGCTTAGTAGGAAATCCTAATTTTTGAAGTAAGCTAGCATGAAATTCAAACTCGGTATGTTGAATGATGATTTGATACAAGTACTGAAGCAAAATGCACACCTCCGTATAGATTAGCATAATAACCCAAAATATGTAACTGGGACCAGTATTTTGACAGAGAGCATATAAGAAGAGAGCTGCTAGATAGACCACAGAAAGTAAACTGAAGTACCATAGATATATTAGAATAAAGCAGCAATAGCAAACAACATCATTATTTGACCTCATTCGGGACCACATGTAACGTAAAATAATTCCAATTTGGAGGCATGCAGTATCAGGCACAGTATGCTCGTGAAAAGAGTGGGTAGAAATTGCAGGTTCTAAAGGTTCGGCACCGACATTCTGATTCTCAATTTCAATCTCATAGTATTCCTCATCCTCTGAAGAATCTTCAGTTGACTCTAGTTCCCCACGTTCTATCTTTAGATAGTTCATTAGATTTGTAACTGCCATATTTCCAAGAGATTGTAACTGAGATAGCCCACTTCCTATGAAATATATAGCTGAAACCAAAGAATTTCTCCTACCTGGAAGTTCACAACGATTTCTTATTTCCAAATCCAAAACATTATTGTTTTTAGTTCTTTCCCTTCCCTCCACAATTCCATGAGGAGAAACCATTGGGTGCTTCCGGTATTGTGGTATCAGTGGACATTTTGATTTTTCACTCAGTAGAGATTGTTTCCCATCAAATGGACTAGTTGTCTCCGTAGTCATATCAAGATCTTGCTTCCTGAATCCATTTTCCGGATGCAAATCTACGGAAGAGTTTCCTCTATTTGTTAGGCCATCAATTTTTAGAGAAGCATTACTACAATTTGCTTCAGTGTTAATATTATGTAGCTGATTTTTAAGATTTAGCATCTCCGATTTCATCTTTTCTACTTGCAAGCTCCGAAGATGTTTCAACTCCTCAGCTTTACGAATATGCCGCAAATGAGCAGTCTTCCAAGCAGCTTTCTTCTCCTGCTGTCTAAGTATGGCACCAATCTGCTCTTTCTCGAGATGTTTTGAAACATAAGCAAACTCTGGAAATGAAAACATGTATGACTGTAGTGCTACCAACACAAATATTATGATTTCCACAATTGATGATCTTGATGTAATTCGAAACCCATAATCATACTTGTGCAATCCAATCAATCCATTAATGGATTCTATTGAACCAAATTTGAAATTACTGAAGTTTCCAACAAAAGGAGATTGATATGCAAGTGACATGACAATGAGAACAAAATTATACATCCTTAAGAATTTAAAAATTTTATTTCCCTGCTTTAGTATCTTTAGCCTCATTCGGAAGAAAACCAGAGCAAAACCGAGATAGCCAAGATGCAGAATATCATATTCAAGAGTTCCTGTAATCAAAATCAACGAGAGAACAAAATCTAGCAAGTGACAGTAACCATAAAGCCTCAGGTGGTCAACAAATGTCCAGTATCCTTTTGTCTCAAATGATAGATCACTTAGTACTGAGGCAGATTTCCATTGGGAGAGTATCTTCTGGTACATCTCCAATCCAGTGAGACAAGATGACCGGTCAGCACGGAATTTGAGACATGAAAACATGAAAACACCATAATACCAAATAAGCATATAAGGATCATCCACAATAATTCCTGCAGTAACGATATTTAGCATAAATTATTTGGGAGAAGTAATCACACAACAAGAATTTACAATGAATGGAGCTCTGAATTATCACTAATAAGCACACTATAGTATTGAAATCAGGCTTCAGGTTTGTTATATGGGATGCACATAACCCACGAGATATATGCCTAATACCAACCATCTAAACGCACATAGCCATGAATTAACGGAGAGATACCTAACCAACATTTTTTGCAGTAGCTAAAATGTATATCTGATACTCTTCTCCAACAGTCATTGCATGGTACTTGTTCTTCCTCTTGGTTCGTATAAGTGTTGTGCATCCAGATGGCCAAGTATTCAATAATGACGATGGAAGCAAATAAGAAAACAAAAACAGGCCATAGTTTTTTAATTAGTAGCCGATGAAGAAGAACACAAGCAGCAAGTGATGCTATATAGAGCAGAGATATA
Source organism: Vigna angularis (assembly GCF_016808095.1). Lineage (NCBI taxonomy): Eukaryota > Viridiplantae > Streptophyta > Magnoliopsida > Fabales > Fabaceae > Vigna > Vigna angularis. The sequence goes on along the minus strand of NC_068975.1, from coordinate 25,999,089 downwards.
GCATTCAACACAGCAAAGCTAGCAAGAAGCAAAGCAATCATGTTGATTTCAAGACCAAATAAATTGAAGATATTTTCAATCCAGAACTTCAAGGATACTTTTAAAACAGTCTTCTGCATCTCCATCCTTTCTTTTCTTAAGAAAAAAATCCGTTTTCTATTCCACTTCAAGCTATCCTTGGAACTCTCCCAGAAATGAAAATATCTTATTTTTTTTGCACTGTCTCTTTCAGGCCCTGAATCTGCCCCCTGGGATAATGCAGAATTAGAAGTTGGCCATGACCGACTTCTTCCACTTTTTTTAAATGTTGGTGAAGTGGAATTTTCCAATTGTTTGCTCTGTGCACAGGCCGTAATTTCATTGGAAACTTCTATTGGATTGAACAGAGGACAAGGTTCATTCCATTTTCCTCCATTTCCATGAACATGGTTTTTCTCCAACCAACGCAAAACATTGTATTGAAGTATACATGCTACAATAACCACAACCTTTCCCCTTAATCCTGACTCCAAACCTTTAAAACCAGGTTTATACAACTGCAAACCCATAAATAATGACAACTGGAAGTGCTCTTGACCAGGGAGCATCTCAGCCTGATTTCCCCACATCTGGAAAAGATATTCAACCGATATAAGAAGTCCTGAATAAATTAGAAATACTTTTGCAGGAATATGAGACAACTTTGGTAATCTTGAACAATTGATTAGACCAAGAAGGTACAGGAAACCAAATGCACTTATAGGCGACAAGGATGCATAAAATAGGGCAAGAAATAGTATTTTCTCGGCATGCTGAAACAAAAGGCGTCTGGCAAAAGCAAAGGGTCCTACTTCTGGTCCACTGTAGTCACTAGATGCAGATCTTTTGCTCTTCCTCCTTTCATAGCTATATAGCTGCATCACAACCAAAACAGCCAAAGATCTCCAAATGTTTTGCAACATCGAAGCTTCTGGGTTATAACCAAATGCAGTTTGAAGATCAACAATCCTAGGAAACCACCCCTCAGAGCTGGAAAAGACACCAATGCCGTAAATGGAGATAAACACAACTATAGCATACACTTTCATAGGATACCAAAGATGCTTTCTTGATTTGCCAACAAGTTGTCTCCCACTTATCCACAGTAGAAGAAAGAATAAGTAGCCAAATGAAGCATAGTTGGGCGTGCAAAGGTATATAGTGAAGAGAATTGTTATGAAGGCAATGTATTTGCCACACAACCGATAAATAGACAGGAAACTCAGTCTTATGACCTCCAAATATGATTTAGTCTTCCTCTCTGAGTAATTAAATAGAATGGTTAGAATATTAACGTCCAGTATACACTTAAGGCTAAATATGTAGCTTAAACCAATAAAGTAACAAAAGGATGATAAGACAAAGAGGAATTATTTAGCAAAGTAAAATGAGATGGAAATCCTCAAGTATAGTCAATATTTACTGAACTTATACCATGAGTTCCTTGGTTCTCACTAGACCTTGGACTATAACCTGATAAACAAACAGGTCTGATCAAGAAAGCTCTCAAGATGCTAAAGCCAAATGGGGGACAAGATGTTTGCTGAACGATAGCTGACAGTGAAATGAGTGTTTGCAGCCCATGACTGTGAATTGCACAGAAACAAGCAAGAATCGATATCTGGAAGAAATCCACTGAATGGATATAATTAAGCAGACCTGCAACATTCACAAAACAGAAGAAAGATATCATAAATAACTGTGTTTAAGACAATAGATATTTTACATTTGCACCATAAAAAGCACATTACAAGTTCATTCTTACATAAAAAATTTACCTAATTGTGAGAGAATCTCAAAAGCATATGAACCCTTCTGGTCCAAAGTTTTGGAGATCAAATCAAGTTGTAGAATGAATTGAACGGCAAACTGTGCCTCACATAGAAGTATAATAGCTCGGTGTAATTTACAGTCGATTGCATGGCTTAATAGATAAATTAAAAAGAAAATCACTGCATGTAGAAAAGGTAGCAGTCAGAAAAATTAGGAACACTGATACATCTCAAACTACTCTAAAGACAATGTTTCAAAGCAAGTTTCAATTTGATTAACAGTCAGCGTAAAACTCTTGGTTTTATAGATATAAAAGAAAATGCACATCATAATTGTAACTCATGTCTTTCAATTGATTTGAATACTTGAGCTATTTAATCAGGTGGAACCTTGTGGTTCATGGGTATTGTAAAACTCTTTACATTAATTGTGGATCAAAACTCCATTCCTATAAAATTTGGTTAGGACTGGACCAACATCTTGCGCTAACAGGAAATACAAATAAAAATAATTCCTTATTAACATGTTAACAAACAAATGTATAATTAACAAAGAAGGAAGTTGTTGGCAATTGTGCTTACTATAAACAGCATGAACGATACCAGATCTTATTGAAATAAGAAATATCAATATCAGTACTGCAGCATGTGAGCACTTGCGTAGTCCCCATGCTATTGTAGCCACAACCGATAGTGTCGTCTCTTCTTCCACTAGAAATTTTGCACAAAAAGAATAAACAAATAAAAAATAAAACATTTCACCCAAAACAGCAAAAAGTATTTTATAAGCACTATAAGCAATATGCCAAAATAATTGGAAGAATGAAAAAACACATTTAAGAATCATTATTTTATTCCTTAAACTGCAAATTTATAATAATTATATTTTTGAAAAAGATAAATGAAATAGCATTAGATATTCCATTGGCAAAAATTAACAGCACATTTTGCTCGGATAAGGTGTCATGATAGAGACTTATCTCAGGCAAAACACATTTTTTTCTATAGATGTGAAACATAAAAATCAAACAAGAAGACATTATTTAAAGAAATGTGTGTTGAGAAATACAAGATTTATATCATTTAAAAAATGTCCCAGCCATGCTTTCTTGCTGATTCAATTGTTAAACCTTCTGAAAGTGACTGCAGACATCAAATTTAAATGTGTTTCATAAATGAATCTAAAGCCAGTAAAACTTATTAAATTTTAACAAAAAAAAAAATAGCCAAATGTTATGCACCTTCATTAGCATATATCTCCTAACCTTGTAGAATATAAGGGAATTTTACTATGGAACTCAATCATCATTTCATAAAATCTCACTAAAAAGGAGTATCTGGTTAAGCACTTGAAAAACATAATTTCACACAGTAGTAAGCTTTGTCTACTCAGACCGTCTAGTTCTGTCACCTTCCACTACAGCTTCATCAGCTGTTAATTGTCCTTGACCAGTAATGCACAATAAAACTGAACTGTTCACAAGACTACACATAGCAAAAAGAAAACCAAGACAAAATTGAGCAAGCAAGTAGTATCCTGGGATAGGGTAATGCCACAAGCCTATAGTTTCCCATATTTCCATATCCTGCAATTGATTTATAGAGGATGTCAACAAAAGATTCTTTAATATAATTGTAAGATATCAAAAGCCTCTAGCAAAGTGTACCTTCCATGATTTGTTACTAGAGAAAGTGAGTACCACATTGAAGATATATGTGCTAGCTGCCCAAAACAGAATGAAAACAAGAAGCATGCCATTTAAATAGTGCAACCGAAACATGGAAGGAAAGGCATACAAAATGTATCCCACATAAGCAAGCAATCCAAATGAGCCAAGACTTGCGAAGTGAAAACTCCATAATGATAGAGCCAGCAAGGAAATCTGCAAGGTATACCAACTAATGCAATTAATCAACTCATAAAAGTTCTGTTATGTGTCATGGATCAAAACAGGGAGAGAGGAATCACAAGAGAACACTAGATAATAGGATCAAGTTGATCAAAGGGGGTTTGTTTCATGTTATCTTTCTTCATTCCTGGGAACGTGAAAATGGGGATAAGTATTCTCCGGAAGGGGCTGGTATAAAATATTAAGATGGAAATGGAAATTAAGTATTCCCATGTTGGATAGGTGGCTATGAAAAAAATATTCTCCAGTATCTTTATCAACAGGAAAGTAAGTCCTTCACATTTTAATTGCTCCTATTCCCCTGAAGGGGGTGGTATAAAATAAGTTTAATCATTTTTAAGGTCTTCAGAAACTTCTTAAATAGGTTATTCAATTATTTTTTAACTCAATTAAGTATCAATTTGTGTAAACTTAATTTAAGGAAATGGCTTTAAGAATTTGAGGAAACGACGTTAAGAATGCACTCACGTGATATGACTTTATAAATCTGAACCATGTGACACATGTTAGTGAAGTGAGTTTTGTTATTTTTAAATTAAAAAATTTGGAATTTCATTAAATCCTTTGCCAAAATCCCTAATTAAGGAGTGTGTGAAAACTACGAATAATCGAGGCAAACAATTTTGGGTTGGGACCTCTGCACCAATCTCTTCAAACAAAGCTCTGGCCTATTCCATCTTCCTTTGTTTACGAAACCCAGTAATTACAGCGGTCCTTGCCACATCATTCTTTTGCGGTACAACCCATTTTCTGGCAACCCATTGATCATCACACATACCGCGCTCCTATGAGGCATCGCTTCAAACAGCGCCCTCGCGTGCCCAATCCCACCCTCCACCCTGGCGTACTCATTGACCATGGCGGTATACAACACGACATTCGGATGCGGCATCTCTTCGAAAAGCCTCTGCGCCTCCCTCACGCTTCCAAACCTCGCTAGCCCGAGATCACCACGTTGTACGAGGCACCGTTCTCCTCCGGCGCCGCAGCGAAGTAGAGAAAAGCGTTATCAAGGTCGTCGTTTAGACACGCGGCAATGATGGAGTTTCAGGACACGACGTTTCCCAACTGCATTGAGTGAAAAAGCTATGTTGTAAACAACTTCGAACACCCAGGCAACCTTTAATTAGGGACTTTGGCAAATCAGGGATTTAATGAAATTTCAAATTTTTTTAATTTAAAAATTACAAAATCCATATCACTAACTTTTTCAATGTGCTATATGATTCAGTTTTGTAAAGTCAACATACCACGTAAATGTGTCACATGGTTCATATTTTGCAAAGTCAACATGCACTTTTAACTCTGCTTACTTAAATTAATAATAGTATGTAATTGAATCAATTCTACACAAATAAAAACCTAATTAGATAAAAAACAATTGAAAGACCTGTTTAAAATATTATTGCATAAATAAAAACTTCGAAAATTATTAAACCTATAAAATATTAAAATGGAGATGAAAATTATTGTCTATTATAACTACCTATTTCCATTACATTCTTCTCTTTTTTATATATTTTTTAAATTAGTAATAACAATCAACTTATGGGAATATGATTCATGGATATAAAATTCCAAGAATGTGACTTCAGGGAATATAAGATGATACCGTGAAACAAACACTCCCTAAGAAATCAAAAGATGTTGATATGACCAATACACATTTGACGGATAATCTCACGTGATTAATTTAGTAATCAACAAACTGTCACATTTTTTCTCGACACCCAAAATAACCAAGCATGAATTTGTTGTAATGTTATATGGTTGATTAATTTGTTAATTACAAATTACAAATATACAACTAATCACTTGATAAATTTATGGATTAACTGATTAACATAGTCTCTTGATTTTATAATATTTTAAATGGCCAACTGTGAGAGTCCATAAATTTAGTGTTATGAGGGGGATAAATGTCTCAAAATAAAGAGATCAAGTGTTGCATGAGCATATAAATAAAAAATTTAAACAAAGATGGTCTCATTATCTTCAGACTCGGTAAACTGTCTTGGTATCACTTGCGGTTTAGCAAAACTGTGGAGAAGTTTTAATCTGACAAGTTGCTTTGAGGTAAGGGAAGTTTGTAATTTAATTGTGATTCTCGTTTCATGATTGTTTACTTGCTGGAATGATGTTATGTTTGATGATTTGGTTGATGTTGAAATATTGCATGTTTGTTTGAATGTATTGATGATTGATGAAAAGGCATAAATTGGGTATGAATATAGTTTGATCGTGATTCTGCAATAATCTACACAATTCTGTAAACTGTAACCGAGAGTCATTCATGACCGTTCGGTTTTCCTTTGATGTGTTCGGTCTTAACTGGATTCTCCTTCTGAAGAGAATTTTAGTTAATGATCGTTCGGTCTTTTATTGGTAGGTTTAAACATAAATACTTAGTTTAATTTTAGTTTTCTATTTCTACTTAATCATCAGCCTAGTTAGGGTATTCAAATAAGTTAAGTAATCAACATTATAGTCGTTTTCAGTATGTGAATAAATGTTAGATTGTTTTCGTGGTCAGCTTTATATATATATATATATATATATATATATATATATATATATATATATATATATATATATATATATATATATATATATATATATATATATATATATATATTTTTATTAGCTAGAGTATTCGGTCTCTACAGTGCTAGGTCTGAGACTAGCACTCGGTCTCTTCAGTGTTCGGACTTAGACTAAAGATAAGTATTATTAGTGCTCGGTATCGTACTAGTTCTCGGTTTCTTCATAGTATTCAGTTTGCTACTGGTATTCGGCATCAAACAGTATTCGGCCTAGGCTTAGTAGTGTTCGGTTTAAACTCTTAGGAGTCGGGTCAATGAAGTGGTTAATTTGGTAAATAGCGTTCGGTTATGCAGTTACTAAGGAGTGTTATTCCATTCGGTCTCGTTCATAAACATGATAATACCTCTTTCGGTCTTGTTCATGATTAGTATTTTATTTTATCATTCTGTTTGATTGAATTGATAGTTAAGTATGATGATATTGAAGAGTGATATGAATTGAGTAAAATGGATGTAAAAGAGAATTCCAAGGAGGAATATCTCATGAATGGTATTGGAATGGTAAAGTATGAATGTGGACAAAGCTTAGCTGGCGTTTATCCTGATATTTCGTGATTGCTCATTCTCACGTAGAGAAGAGTAACTCATGTGTGGGAATGGCAGGAGGTCCTGGACCATAAGGTGAACTTGGGCAGAACGGACTAACTTTGGGTGGCAGCTGTTGAGGGTATCCCAGCTATTACATCACCCGGGTGCAAAAACGCCGTAGCTACACAAAATTCATACAGTCCGGACAGTCAGAGTAAAGTGGTCGGTCATTGCATGCATTGTTGTATGATTATGGTTGGAAATGTATGATTGGTTGTTGCATGATTGATCTATTGAATATCTCAGAATTGTGTGAATGATATGTTATACTGAATTAATTAAATTACATAAGCTTACCCTACTTTCCTGTCTTGTCATGTTATCCATTCGGTCGTCCTTGTCATTGCAATGATCACCTTGTAGGTGTGAGCAGAAGATATTGAGTGTTCTCTGGAGCATGCACTAGCTAGAGAGGATGGTTTCCGCTAAGAGTGAGACCGTTCGGTCGATACACCTCTTGTATGACCGATCGGTCTGCTTTTATAATTTGTATTAGTGTAGGTTTCTTTAAAGTTTTAATTTATGGTTATTTTAGGATAACTGTAAGTTAGCTTTATTTTCTGTAACTGTTCTATCTTATTGTAAATATAAGCACTCTTAAGTATAGTTTACAGCTATATTTTTGGGATGTTACACCAACACATATTAAACGTAAATTTTGCACATAATTTTACCAATAAGCAATGTAATGATTAAAAAAAATAATAGAAATGGATATGTCTAGGGTACCGGAAAACCGTATGTAAGAAAGTTGATACTAAATGACCGAGAAACAACTCCTCGCAATAACAAATTAGTGTGCCTCATACAAGACCTGTAAGAAAAATACAAAACCAAAACATGAAAGAAATAAATATTGTTAGATCACACCAGACATGTCAGAAAATTACAAAACCAAGAGATGAGAGAAATAAATATTGTTAGAGTTCCTTGTATAGGTGATTAGATGAGGGGACCTCATGCATATGTTTTTAATGGATATTGTTCCTATAAAAGATCACCGAATCAAACATAAAACTAGTTAAAAGTTGGAATCGTGAGTTTGAAACCAAGGTGGAAAAGCAAAAGAAATAAAAAAGATCTAATATACGATTATTTTGGCAAAGGTGCCCGATTCATGCATCTCTTCTAACACGAGAAACTCCTTAGCAAGCAAAAGGAGTAATTTAATCATTTCATCTAAAATATATTTAAACTATTCTACTTCATACACGTAAAATAGAAAAGAGAGAAGAGGCCAACAAATTAATTACTTGCAACAAAATTCCAGTACATACCGACAACATTCACATCTCACCCATAATCATCTTATTAATATTGTAATACGCTAATACCTCACTTGAGTTCATAGACAAACTCAAGTGAAGTATTATCATACGAAGGTAGAAGAACAATCATATTGCGGCATTGAACCAGAGCATCGTCGTTGCTAATATGCAGTATTTTTTAACTTCATTATTTAGAAGGCAAAGAAATAAAACAAAAGCAAGAAAGAAAGAAGGATTAAATGAGGAAGCTGCGTAACCTGGACTCTTGAAGAAAATTAGAATGCTTCTTAGGAAGAAGCTGCGCGGTCAAGTCACTTTCTCTTGTAGATGTGATGATCTCCATTTCGGCTAGCTCGCTTCTAATCCAAGATAACTGGAACAAGGCTGGAGAATAATCACCCAACCTAAAGGAAATCTTAAAACAGACAGAAAAAATCTAGCCTACTACTTGTTTGAGTGTATCATCTCAATAAATTGTCATATAATGCCACAATTGGTAACTAGATTTTATAGCAAGTGTTCAACGCTTTCCTCTCTGCTCAATACAAGTGCCAAAACTCAAGAAAGAAATCCATAACCAAGTTTAAGTTTAGCTAAATTAAAATGCAATAGAATTGCATTGTGTGAATGTGATAAATTTATAGGCCACAAAACTCTTCTTTTTAACTGCCGTAATTAATTACTTATTTCAGTTAGTTTGCTTGTCGGTGGTAGCTTCTAGTTATGAATTTACTCTGATTTTGAACATATTTGTACCTTAAATGCAGTGGGTGTATGACCTTTTGTTGACAGCATGTATGGATGGGCTGTCATTTCTCATGTTCTTCGCCTTTTCATGTTATACTTCTGTTTCATGGTTTTATGGTTTAAACTATCTTCATTTAAAAGAATGCGCAGGACTTCTTTGTCATCTAACAAGCCACTCTTTTCTTCAATCCCAGGGAGAACAATACGTTCTAAAATTTTAATTAGCTAATAATTTTAGAATAGCCAACTGATTTAGAAAAAAGAGAAGCATTTTATCAACTACAAAAATAGGGTCACATGTTACACTTCTTGGATGCGAACATCCTCACGAGTGATCTCGTATTGTCATTTGAACATCCTAGAGTCAAACAAGAAGGGGCAAAAGGGTCATCATGTTAGGTGTAATCAAATAAGTTCCCTTAGGAAATTTATACAACAAGGAAATGAGACAAACTTTTTAATAGATATAAGCTGTAATTTTTTTACCACTAGTTGATAACATAACAGAATAACTAATTCAGTTACTTTCTGTTTCTATATATATTTGCTCTTCTCTTTTATATGTTGAGATAATAATACATAATTTCCTTCTTCGTTTCTTCCACCCTGTGTTTCTATCTCCTTCTCTGTTTCCTTTTTCTTACATGGTAATCAAAGCTCCTTGCCATGGCTTCTCCAAATTTTTCTTCCCCACCCAAATCTGTTACCTCAGTTGTCCCTTCCTCCTTTCACCCACACACTTCCAATACATCGATCTCTCTAAAACTCACCCCTGACAATTTCTTGATATGGCAACAAGTGTTTGCCACCATTAAAGGGCTCCAACTCTTCCGCTTCTTGGACGGTCTTGACATTCCACCAAAATACCTATCTTCTGAAGATGCGATCAGCAGCGTCATCATTCCTGCCTTCCTTCAATATTTGCAACAAGATCAACCCTTGGTTGCTTGGCTTCTTGCATCTATGAACACCTCGGTTCTCAACCAAATGGTCGACCTCACTCCCGCCTCTCAAATTTGGAACAAAGTTCAGATTTATCACGCATATCAATCCAGAGAAAAGATCAAATCTTTGAAGATTGCTATCATCTTTTGATGGAGTGTAATCTTCTCAAAATCCTCCAAAATTAAGTCAATGCAACTAGTTGTGCAGGTGTCTAGTATAACTCTTTTTTTTCTTCTAGGTCAACAAATACCAAACTGCCTTGTATTTTTCTATACTATCTGTAACAATTTGGACAATATTCTCTTCCTTCTTCTCCTGAACAACATTATTCATCATCTTAAAAAAAAAATTCACTGTCTTACATCAGTTGACTTCAAAAAGAAAATTTCCCTTAATACTATGTACGAAAATGTTAAGTATAGTCCTCTTCCACTTATTGGTCCCTCTATTGGTCATTTTGGTGCATCTTGTCTTCTTCTAAATGTTTCTAGGCTCCTTCAAATGTTGAGTATTTCAACTTGTTGCTTCAAATATTTCACCCTAACCTCTGGGTGGGATACTGGCTTGAATTCTATACCATCTTTGGCAACCAATACAAACATGTTCTTGAACTTTTCACACTTTCCTACATCAAAAGGTCTTGCATATTCTCATTATGTAGTTTTGAATAGAAAATTGCTTTCTAATATTTTTGCTATCAAATATATACTCTTAAATCCTATTACATAATTGTTATTTTCTACACATACAGGCTTTTGAATACTTGCAGGATTTTAAATAGATCTGCTATTACAAATTCTGTTATTTTATATCACATACTCCTGATAATCAATCATCTTTAACTTAGATCTTAGATCCAATCACACAAACATGAGACCGTCTCCTCGCTTCTCTAGTGCTCTATTTTCAACAGTACTTTTGGTTGTGAAATTGAGCATCAAAGCCTGTGTATTTATACTTAGAATTTCTCATTCAACTTTTGCAAAAGTGGAGTACTTTGAGGTGGGTTCATGGTACTACACTTAACTTAAAACCTCCACTATCGCCTTCAAAAGAGTCCTTCGCTCTCCCTTTGTGTCAATCGTTTGGTTCCCCTTAATTTTGCCTTATTTACAAAAAAAAAAAAATTCTTGTCATTTTTGCCACGATAATTCTTCATCTGAAGAACTTCATTGTTTTCTTTTGCTTTCCTATAACTTGTCCAAAATGTTGGTGGGCTGCTTTCGTCAGGTTCATGCTAATGTTTGTGCCCTTCTTGTATTGGTTTCTTTCCCTTGATTATGGTCTCTCTAAACATTCATCTTTTGTTATGTTTTCTTGTTGCCTTCACTAATCAACTCTTGTCTTTCTTTCCACTAGTTTTGGCTCTTCTCTTGAACTTCATTTCTATATTCGTTTTCCATCTCCCTGGTTTCTAAATCTTGGATTCGAACTAAAAACATTTCATAGGAAGGTATTGTACACTACCTCGTGATAAGTCCAGGTTGAGTACTGGTTATTATTCTTCCATGTAACCAGCCATTTGAGAGCTTCTCTTTCCAATGCTAACATGACCTTCTATACTTTTATACCTTCATTAATTCAAAGAACTACTCTGCCATAATCAGCCATCAAATCTTGGAATCTATCTTTATGTCATTTTTACAGCAATCCCCTCCCTTCCCCCTAAAAAAATCCGGACCAGTGCTCTAATAATTGTTGATAGAACTGGATCAGGACCAATAAGAAAATAGATAGAATAGGTGATTAGAAATTACAAAATGTGTATTTTCCTTTTAATCAGAAACTTTGACAACAGAGCCAGAGATGAATAACATTAACGCACGAGGTATTCAAGAGACCATATCCCCTTGCCACTCTTTTAAAGTCCAAACATTCCAAAGCGATCAAATCAACCGCCCCCCTTTCTATGAAGCTCTTTTCTTATTTATTATTTCAAACAATCCCACATAACTAACTAATTCACTAATATAAGTAAGAAATGAATAACTAATCTATTGTGACTAGCTATTAATGAATCAAACAAATCGTTTAATCCAAGTAGCTGACTCCACCAAATGGGAAAAGGCATGGTCGTTGCTATTGGTTGATCTGAATACAAAGTATCTGGAATTCAGTCCGCTTTGTAAATTGGAAATAAGCAACAGGAATTATCAACTGTAAATGACAAAATATCATTGTACAAATTTGGTTGAGCTAGTAGTACTAAATCCCATATGGATAAAGCTAATCTTGCAACCATTCAGTCTAAGTATAATACTTTAATACTCAAAAGCATACGAGTCAACATGTTCATATTTATTTACTTGATTCCCGCCACCATTCCACGAACACATAATGATAAATAGCTATCTTATTTTATGTTACATATTGACTCCATTTTCAATAATATAGGGATGCATTTAATATTCTTACCATAATGTAGAAAAGTAGAAGTGAAAGACCAGAACAAACTTCTGACCATTCTGAACTTGTAGAAATTTTGAACAACCCAAAGTGGAAAAAAATCCACTTAAAAGTTGCGGGGAATTCAATGGGAAGTTGATATATATACAGAAAAATGATATTGAAGCCACCATAAAATAGAAGATATTTCCACCACCTACAAGTTTGTATGAACCAGAATTTTAATAAACTAGTAAAATTCCAATTCTAAATTATATGTAAGTAACAAAAAAAACGGCCTTATCATAACTCTTCTGCTTGAGGAAGGGGGAGCTTACCGAAAAATACCTAAATAATTGCTTGTCCATGACCAATCAACAAGTCCTATGCTGCTACAAATGAAAAAAGGGAAAGAAATCCAAGATACATGACTAATCCCAGCAATTAATTGTACGGCAGGTAACAATAAGCAGCAAGTACCCTTGAGATGAGATCCTACAACCAAAAAATGGACATCCGTTTATAATTATTAGACACAAGTATATTAGTTTGTTATTGGTATTCAGTCATTCACAATTTCATTGGCTAAACATAATGTAACTAAAAGAATTAATGTAACAATTTTATTTACATCTCACTTATATACCCTGATTTTAATGATATCGCCAGTTGATGTGCCCCAACACCCCTCCTCACACCAAGAATTGGAATTTTGTAGATCCAATAACAACTCAATAATGGATGAAATTGTAAAAACAACAATAGCTGGAATAAACTCTAATATCACCTTATAATTTGGATTTGAGTCTAACTCAATCATACAAACTGACTTGTAAAGTGAAAGTTATCTCTCCACTTATATACTTTAATTAGGTCATATTTCTAATTGATATAGGATCTTCAACACCACAATCCATGCCAAAAGCTCGTCATCTTGAGCGTGAAGTTTGTAGGATAGCCATCTATGAGTGGTTTGAAACCAAACAACAACTATTAGGAATGGCTCTCAGACTATCTTACAATTCGAGTTTAGATTTAACTTAACCTCATAGAATCAACTAAAAAGTGAAGGTTACCCTCTACTTATATACTTTAATTTGATATATTACCAGTCATTTTAACTCTCCAACAGCCTAAAATTACAGCACTAAGATGGACATAATACATAAAAATAATAATTTAGTCTTAGAGCCAAAGCCTCACAAATAACTATCTAAAGACACAATTACCACAAACAGTTTCAATTTGAGGCAAGTATATCTAAGTCTTCTCTTAGTCCTTCTCATATAGACCTTCCATGGCCTACTACCTATCACGCAAATAGCCATCCTAAGAGCCTAAGAAAAACCTTTGTTATTGTATGTGCCACTTGTCTTTTTCATAATATAGAAACATAAACTTTATTCAGGATAACAAGTCAATTACAAAAAAGGGTAAGCTAAACCATCCATGAAAATTGAACACAGAAAAAGAAGACATGAACAAACTCAAAATAATCAAGGTTCGAAAATGCAAAAGTCCCTCAAATACCAACAATGGTGAGCTAGTAACTCTTCTTAAACAAAGATGATCAGCACGCAGGAGAGAAGCCATAAACACAACCCTATTCCAAAGCAAAAATTTAGGGCAAAAAGAGAAGTTTGTATGGCAAACCTATCAGCAGAACAAAATAACATAGATGCCCAGAACAAAAGTCTCTCCACCATAGATTTTGATCAAACCAATTTCCATAGATTTCAACTATAGAAAGAAAAGTTGCTAATACTTGTGTGACCAAAAAGTGCTCTCCCAGCAAAGTCCTCCAAGAATGCACTCTGCAAAATCATTTCATTCAGTATTTTTTTGTAGTGTATTCTGAAGAACAAAACAATGAGGATAAAACCTCTATAATATAAAAAAGGTAAAACCATAAGACAGAAAGTTTGAATACCGTATAAATCCAATTAGCTCGGCCCACTGAGCATCAGCAGTACTCCAATGATCCCCCTCAATGGCTAAAACAATATGAAATACGGCATGGGAGAGTAAGGTCAGAGACGATAACATTAGAACGGACCATGATATCAAATATTGTTGATGAACACGGAATCCTGTTTGCATAAAAAGAAATAGTTTACTACATGAAGAAAATATATAATTATATATTAGCACCAAAAATACTAAAACAGCAATGTCATGAAGAAATAATGGAAACAGAAACATAAAATTAGAGAATGTGTCACCAAACTCCCTATTAGACACCAAATCTTTTGATGTAAGAAAAGGCATGAAAAATCAGTATTTACATCCATACAAGGATTGGAGCAAGCTTCTCACCCTTTCTAGAAGCAGTGTACTGAATGAAAAGGAATGCCATCAAATCAAGCAACGATATCAAACTCCAGTTAAGCAAAGATGCTGCATGAAAAGAGAAAAGTTGTCAGTTGCAATTTTTACTAATAAAACAACTATGACCATACAATAGACTTCATGTAATTTCAACCAATCCCTCTCAAACTTAAGACGGGATCAATTTTATAACTATAAGGGTTGCGTGTCCTTATTGTATGCAAAACCATAAGAACAAGTATGCATACACTCAAAGATAGTTACTCGAATAATATAATACTCTGGAACTTTACTTTTTTTATTCGAAAAGCCCAAACTGATCACGAATAATAGCCAGTTCAAAAAACATTGTGATCAGTAAAAATGAATAGAGTAAATAAATCATATAATATATATAAATAGTATAATATATATATATATATATATATATATATATATATATATATATATATACTGACAGTGTACAAGAATTTTATACTTTCATTTAATCAGCAACAGTCATACATTATAAGTTTGCCAATTATTACATAAATACCTTAATGTCAATGATGATTATAATTGATTGACATGTAAATTTTGCTTGTTTACACTTGCAACACATAAAAATTCAACTCACATGAATAATGTGAATTCTTCACAATTGAAAGTCAAATTCATATGAAGCTGGTTACTATTATTTAATATATACTCTATAGAAGTGCAATATGAAGTAGCTTCCATCAAGTAAAAAATGCCTATAGGTGAACTGTAGACTCAACAAAATGATGTGCGAAGAAAATGGAGAGGTGAAGCAAACCTAACAGAAGGAGCATAGGCAATGCGAATCCAGGGATAAACCTCGCCATTACCACTGTTCAAGATTGAAAACTCTTGTCAGTGCAAGCATTATAGAGAGATCGAATCCAATCCGCGCATGAAACCCAGAAAGTTAACGCGGTAAACTTGTTGGTTCTCATGGCGATGTGAACTGCAAAATCGAAAAGGTAACAGAAGTGTCATGCGAATTGAGGAAAATGGAATGTGAATGGAATCGGCTAGGAATGAAGATTGATGTTTGAAATTTGAGACGCGACAAAGCTTGTTTTACGCTTATGGTTTTTTATTCGTAGCTGGGCCAAAATTCTCCTTGTGCTCAAGTTTTCCTTTCCCTCCTGAATTGGAGGCAACTGTATTCGATTACTCATCATAGAAGGGCAATCTCGGTTTATAGAATAGACATATCATGTTTACAAAAACGTTGTTAGTTAACAAATATTTATAGTATTTATAAAGTTAATTCACGTCTCTAAGTCGTTATATTTTATATGTCATGATTTAAGAATAATATTTTTAACAAACCCGCTGCTGAAAAAAAAAATTTAATATTTGCTGAAAATAAAAGAGAAGGAAAAATAATCAGTAGAGGTTTAAATGGACATATTATCAATTTGATATTTTAGATCTTCGATTGCATTTGGTTTAATTTCTTATCTTTCAATAAATTAATTTATTTTATATATTGAAACAAAAAATTGTCAAGACTATGATAGAATGTCCATAGATTATATGAAACTTGCTGAACCAAATTTCAACATTTCAAACATTCTTTTTTTAATGAAAATAATTGATTGTGTTGTATGATAAATTGATTACCATACTTTAAAATTGTCCCTAGATTAAGAATAGCATATGTAATCAATTATACATCAATACTAATTATACAATAATCAGCAATTTATCAAATGATTCATAAGGTAATGAAAAAATAATCGAGTATATCAACTAATTATTAAAAGGTTCTTTAAATTTAATTAGCAATATTGATTTTTTAAGTCTAGAGCTACATTAATATTCGGCGTAAGATTTTTGTTTTGAATAATAATCAAAACTATGATAGAATGTCTAGTGAAATATGTTTATTATCTTTACCACTCAAAATCAAAATAGTCATGATATCATTTTGTCACGAAAAAAAGAGAATAAATTTGAAGTACATTACATTTGTTAAAAGATATTTATAAAAAACAAAAGAACACTCTTTTACATAAATTAAGTTTTAAACAATTGTAAGCGTAGAAGAAGATGCAAGCTCAGTATGATCTAAGCAGGCTTTATTTATTATCTATGGTGCGAAGTTTTTTTATGATTTACCTTAATTATATGCATTTAAAATTAAATAAATATTATACATAACATATTGATTTCAACAACAGAAAAAATCCGAATTAAAACCTGTTTACCATTTTAATGTTCTCAATATATTAAAGCTCTTTACTATACTTTGGGAAACTTCCATCAAGGGGACGTAGCTCATATGGTAGAGCGCTCGCTTCGCATGCGAGAGGCACGGGGTTCGATTCCCCGCGTCTCCAAGTTTTAGATTAAAATTAAATAAAACAATATTTAAAACAATTTGAAGGACCTTTAATGGTAAAGTTAACAAAGATTACCCTCTTCTTCACTTCTCTCCAGTTATTAGACAACCATGCTGATTTCTTATATGCAGAGTTTGCAACTCCGACACACATGAAGATAATGGTAAAGTGGTTGGTGAAGATGGATGATGGCATCCCTCTCTTTGTTATAATGGTTGTGTCTCAGAGATAAAGATGATAATTACGTCATTTATTAAATCTTTATTTTTCTAATAAATGGTATTAAAATTAATGGTTATTTTAGTGAAAAAATTTCATGAACAATTGAATGACTCTCCAACTCATCAGTAGAATATTTTTCACCATAACTTTGTGTGCCTATTCTACATGTTTTCACCATAATAATTTAGTCACAATAAACCTTTTTAAAAATACTTTTATTTTTTATATTTTCGAAGGGTGGTTATAAATTGAATTTTTCAAAATTCAGATCTAATAAAATTGATTAAATGTATAATTTGTATTCATTTTAAATAGATTAATTAAAAAATAATTCATCGTTCTCACTTTATTACTAATAGTAAACTCTGTGAACACATCCTAGATATATCAAACTCTACATGATTGGAGTTAAATAAGTCTTAAACAATTAAATTATCAACGGTCTAACATCTTTCTTAAATACTTGAAAAACATTAGAAGGGAGGGTTAAATGTTGTTATAGGAAAACTTTTTGTCGAAAAGGTAGTTTAACAATCTTGTCAAAGATTAAACGATTTATATAAGTTGTTAAACACTTGACTTTGAAAGTTTAGTTCAAACTGCAAGTTCACAAATAAATATTTTGCAATTATCTAGTTAAATTTGTTGCAGTATTTTGAGAAAGATAACTCTTAATCTCATTTGGTGAAGAGAGCTGTTGTAAATGGTTGATACAATATGCAATTGCAGAGTTTATAAGGAAAATATTTAGCAAGACTGAAGTAATAAACACACAATTATTTTATACTGGTTCACTCCACCGAGCTACGTCTAATTCTTCTCTAAGATCTCTTAGAGAGTTCCACTATAATCTTCAACAAGATTACAATTGAGTATTTGCATCACTCATGGTATCACCTAATCAATCTAGTAACCTCCATTACTCTAACTAGAACCAAATTTCACCCACTTTTGGTTATACAATATTCTTCACCACTTCCGGTATCCTTAGACACTTCCGAGATCTTCCTGATACACTATCTAGTTGAATTTCTCTCACTCTTGGTTTCCACTAGACAAATTCGTTTAGCTACGATTTAACCCTATTGAGTTAAGCGTTAAGTGTTTGAATTCTCTTCAGAATTTGCAATCAATCAGATCGCTTACAAGTCCTTAGAAGATTACTCTTGTAGAGAGAATGTGTATAAAATATTATTCAATCTAACAGACTCTTAGAGCTTTCTCTCTTCTTACAACAATAAGCTTATGATTCTGTGAAGCTTGAAAATGTTTTCTTTTCTCTTGAACTTGTTTTTCTTCTGAGATATTTTCTTTTGTGTTCGTGTGCTTATCCTCTTGCTCTTTTCTTCAACGTTCTTCAATTTACAGGCTTTTAGAAAATGTCCGTTGAATTGCTTTGATCTTCGGATCTTAGCCTTGTAGTACGTAACAGTTGTAAGTTAAAGTCAATTTGTCAAAGTAAACATGTTTTTTCAGTACTTTATGAAAAATAGGTTGTACGAACTCTTTGGCGTGACTTTTGATAGAGAGAACATTTCGTTAATGTCTTCTTTATCTCTAGTGTCCACTTTTGGACTTGTATATGATAAAGCAGGTGAATGTTTGACCTAAGTAATATGCACAAAGTAGAGTAGATATGTATGTAGATAGATATGTCCTTTTTCTTATCACTTTTGTAGTTTTAAACGTTGTGCATTTGATGTCATTTAATGCGCATTAAGAATAACTATAAGCTTTTCAAATTTTTTATCCTTTAAGCATTCTGGTAGAGATACCAAGCAATTCATGAGAATTTCATCGTTGGATAAAAACTTCATTTAACACATGGTATCGTTTAGCCTATGCAGGGATTTTCCTAACAACGCCTTGTTTAATGATTACTGATTTAGTTAAAGAGCACATTTAGTGAGATATCTTTCAACATATGTTTTTGGAATAATGTTTGTATTTCAACATATGTTTTTGGAACAATGTCTGTACCTTTTAGCATGTTTACCAAAAATACCATTGTATACATCATAGTGAGAGCTCGTCTAACATTGCTTATAGTAAAGTATAGCACAAATGCATTTAGCAAGACTCTCATATAACATTGATGCATTTTGTGATAAAATCGTTTAGTAATGTGTCTGCTCATATATATTAGTACAGTTACTAAAACTTTTCTTTAAAACATTTAAATTCCATAAAAAATTTTCATAAAACATTTATCTTCCAATTATATCATTTTTCCAAAAGTAACATTTTTTCATATGCTAATTTCAATTATTGTTATTTGTTAAATTTCAAAATATAAGAATGTTTAAACAATTCAATCTTACAAACAATATTGTTTTAACACTTTCTATTCTAAATCTTCTTATTACTTAATAAAAATAAAACATGCTTCATTTTATTAAAGGAAAATACTATTAAAATATCATAAAATAATCAACATTTAACTTCTTAGTCCAACTTGACTTCAAAAGAGGGAAAAAAGAAAGTAAAGAACTAAACTCTTTCTTTTGATGATTTATTTCTTATAACTAATTATTTAACGCAATTACTTGTATGCAATTCTCTCTTAGTGGGAATTTTTTCCACCTATTTTGGAATGGTCTCTATAGTTTACTTAATAATACTACTAATTCAAATCCTTCTGAAGTATTTAGTTTTAATAAGGATGCAATTGAGGTCTCGTTTCCTCTTTCTTGTACGTCACCTTGTCTTTACACTAATCATCAACCCTCACTTATCACTAAACTCCTTAATCCTTTAATTTTGGGGGATTATATGAGCTGATCACAAGATTTTTTGAAAGTTATAAATTGTCAAACTTAATATACATCAAGTATCAATGATATTTGTTGATCAATAATAACTTTTGAACAACCACAAAGTAATAAAACTCAGTAGTTAGGATGCTTCATCATGGAAAGGGTGTTGCTTTTGGAATGAACAAAGTATCGATAGGCATATTGATTTTTAATTTTTTCCTTTACAGACAAAAGGAAGCCATTCATGGATTTGCCAGGGAAGGAGATATGGCTAATGTGTATTGAAAATGGTGTTTCAGTTAATTTGAAAGGTGAGTTATTTATAATAGCTATTTGCTTTTCCTTGTGTATACATTATTCTCTACCGACCTGTGAGTTTTTTTTTTTAATGGATCAAGCTCCTAATAAAAACTTGGGACTAGCATTAGAAATTACAGTCAGTTTAGTGAAACTTCATCTACCTGAATTTAGCAATTGCTTGATAAGTATAATAATAAAAAAAACATTTAATTTTAGTATAAAAATAAAAAATAATACCATATATGATTAAATTATATATTAAAAAAATATTATCTTACAAAAAAATTTCAGTATTTTACTAAAATATATTATGTTAATTATTTATTAATTTTTATTGTATTATTTCAGATAATTTTACAAAATATACGTTACTTATATAACATTAAATAAGAATAATTTAGTAATCTTCATATTTTATTTATATTTTTTTTAATTTATCAAATGAATCAAATCTTTGATAATTTTTTTTAAAATTTATTTTTCGGTACTTTCTAAAAAAAATAATACACGTTTTATTCTTAAATTCATTTATTCACTTTCTTCAAATTCATCTTTATAAGTAAATACAATTTTAAAATTAAATTGAAATCACACACAAAACTCTGAATTGTTAAAATATAAACACCGTATTTATTAAAAACTAAAAATTGAGTGAGAAAATAACTATTAAATTGTAACATGGTGAGAGCATTGATGAACAATAAGACATCATCATGAGAAAAAACTTAATTTATAATTTAACAGTATTTAACATTTTTTTCATATAATTATAATAACTTTAAATCAATACTTAATTATAGAAAATAAAATAAAATAAAGTAAAGGTATATAGAGGTGGGTCATATAAAAACTCACCAAGTGTGAATGATTTGATGTGATAGAGAGCCCACGCTGAAAGAAGTGGTGATTGAAATGCAGGGAAGTATTTTGGTTGCAAAAAGAATAGAAGAACAAAAGTAGTTGAGGAGAATTGAATGGTAACACAATGAAACATTATTTGGGGATTAGCCAGTGAAAGTTAGGGAAAAGCAACAAAACAAAAGCAGTGTGGGGGAAATGAGGGAGAGGGATGGTCACAGAGCAGTGTTACCGAAGAGAATAATTCTGGTGCGCCACGGGGAGTCGCAGGGGAACAACGACCCCGCCGCATACGACACAACGCCCGACCCTAAGATCCAGTTGACAACGCAAGGCATTGCACAGGCGCGACACGCCGGGGCGCGCATGCGCCACCTCATCGCTGGCGGAGGCTCCACCAATTGGCGCGTCTACTTCTACGTCTCTCCCTACGCCCGCACCCGATCCACGCTCCGGGAGATTGGTCGCTCCTTCTCTAGGAAGCGCGTCATCGGAGTCAGGGAAGAGTGCCGCATACGCGAACAGGACTTCGGCAACTTCCAGGTGCAGGAACACATGAACGTCATCAAGGAGACTCGACAACGCTTCGGCAGATTCTTCTATCGGTTTCCAGAAGGAGAATCCGCCGCCGACGTCTTCGATCGCGTTTCCAGTACGCTCTCTCTATCTCTCTATCTCTCTATCTCTATCTTTCGCTCATTCTCTTTTCTGTCGCAAATCAAAATTGAATGTTTCTCGTCGTTTCCTGGAATTAACTACAATTTTCGCAGTAGTTAGGGCTGAATGTATATATAGAATAAGAATTATTGATTAAATGTTCGAAGACAAGAATTAGGTCAATAGGCTAAGCATTTAGGAGGTTATTTGTTTGGATTGAGCAAAAGAAATTTATTGAGTTCGGATGAAATGGATTGGAATGAAATACGGGTTTAACTACACTGTCAATTGATTGGAAGACGATTAGTAGTAGGTTTGATTTTTAATTGGTTGTGATAAAATTCTGTGAACCTGTTACAGTTTATTTATTGGATGGTGGTGTCGGTACATGCAATGTGAAAAACTCATGTTTCATTATTCTCTGTCGTGATTCATCTTGATTTTAAATCTAAACAATAGTTGGTTTGGACTTGTGGTGCACACTGGGAATGAAAATTTTATTTTACTTGTAAAATGCATATTTGAATAAACTGGATTGATTATAGTTAAGTTTTAAAGCGCTGTTAGTTCAAATTGTGATTTTTTGGTTGAAAGTTGCTAAAGAAGACATTATGATTTTAGACACATTGTGTTGTTTTGCAGGTTTCCTCGAATCTCTGTGGAGGGATGTTGACATGAACAGACTTAACCACGATCCTTCTGATGATCTGAATTTGATAATTGTGTCACATGGACTGGCATCTCGTGTTTTCATGATGAAGTGGTTCAAGTGGACAGTTGAACAGTTTGAGCTTCTGAGAAATTTTGAAAACGGTGAGTTCCGCGTGTTACAGTTGGGGAGTGGTGGAGAGTACAGTTTGGCAGTTCATCACGCAGACGAAGAACTGCTTGAGTGGGGTCTCTCTCCTGATATGATAGCTGATCAGAAATGGCGAGCCTGTGCCAACAAGGGTGAGTGGAACGATCGATGTTCCTGGTACCTTGATTCTTTTTTCGATCCTCTTCCTGATTCTGATGATGACAATGTGGATAAACTTGACGAGACAAATTCTGACTGTGCATAGCTAGCTTCTGGGTTGGGTTTCGTAGTTAACATTTATTGGACAGTAGGTTGTTCTTTGTTTGAAGAAAGAAAATTTCATTTCCAAAACAGAGGGAAGTTAAGAAGGGAAAGGACAAGGTGATTAACGGTTGTTCCTTCTTAGTTAGCTGCCCTAATCATTCATTCATCATCATAAGCTTGGCATTCAATTGTAAGGAATGGTTGTTTTGTGAATGCATAATGAATGGTTGTTTTGTGAATGCATAATGAATGGTTGCTTTGTGAATGCATAATGCATGCATAATATGAATGCATCACGACAGAATTTAGGAGAGCCTAATATACAGTGTTCCTCGACTTTGTACTCACTTTTTTATTCTTGATGTTTGTGAATATTGGATACCATTCTGGATCTTTCATGATGTCAAAAATTCTTCTGGATTGTACTGATTTACACATTTTTTAGGTTGAATATACCTATAAATCATATAGAGCAGGGTTGTGTGAAAAATACATCAATTTGATAGAAAAAAAAAAAGAATTGCAAATGAGTGAGTCCGGTGATATTTGCACAACAATACTTGCCATTTTTTATTTAGTGTATCTTGCCGTTTAAAGATCAATTTCAATGTCTGTGAATAAAAATCTAAAATATTTCAAATTTAATGGCATATTAGTGATAACAAATTATGATTTTAATAATGACATGGTATTGAAATTCTTCTATCCATTTAATTGCTGAGTCCCACTGCAGCCGATTTTATTTTCTTCGATACAAGTAGAACTACCAGGCATCATTTGATCACGACATTTATAACCTCTGTTTTCCTTTTTTTGTTTGTATGTAGAATGATAATGTACATATGGAAGAATGTACTTAGTATTTGTATTTATTATATATTTTTAACTTGGTAAAATTTGTTTAATTCATAATAAGTATGTAAAGTATTTGACAGTTAATGAATATTGACCATATTAAAAATCACTAATTCCATTGATTTTTATCTTTCTTTGTAGGCTTTTTATATAGAAACCCATGAAAATAGAATTTACTTTTAAAAAGTATTGATACCAAAGGCAGAAAAGTGGGCCGGTGGACTTAATGGAGATTCCAAAGTAGATAAAGTAAAAATGAATTGAATTGGGTGTTCTGTTACGTGGTCTTTGCATAGGGTTTTGAGGTTGGAAAAAGTAATTAGGTGGCGGTGTTCAATAAATTCGATCAACTCTGTTATATTTAAGTTCGTTGTTCACACACATTAATTAGTTGCTCCAGTGTTGGCATCAGTGTCCATTATTTGATACCCCTAGGCTACAATAGTAAATAATATTTAATGGATGGGTTAAAATTCAAAACAGATAAAAAAATAAAACATACTGAGTTTTCATTAGATTTTTCTTTAATTTATTTAAATTGAAAATAAAGAGTCAAACCAAACAGTTTATTGTATTTAAATATAATCTTGTATATTTAAAATCAGTTAACTACTGATAAACATGTTCTTAAATATTGATTTATAATATGATCACAAAATATTTATATTTATCAAAAGATATAATATAAATTGAATTATAACGTTTAAATATAATATTTATAGTTTGTTTTCCCTCCGATCTAAAATTCCATTCTGAAGTTAATCTTTTAATTAACCAATCCTTAAACAAACATGGTACTATGAAAACCTACAACGTTCCATTTGCCTTTGTCTTTATCGTAACACCCCGAAAATTTTGCAGTCCTGCACGTGCGCAACACAGACCAAGTGGAACGTATCTACCTGAGTAGCAACAAAGAATCTTTCAGTTGCACCGTTCCAAAATTACAGGGCACATACGGTTGTTTAATCACTTTAGTTTAAGGTCAAATACAGAGTAACCAAACGGGGCATAACAAAAGATAACCTACCAAGTACTAACTCCTCCTTATTGGTTAATACCAAGTTTCAAAATGTCAAGGTTACCGTTCTCATTTAAACAAACAAACCAACCCAATCATCAAAGCAACCTTCTTGATTATCCTAAAGCCGCAACATTACCACTCTTTTTCTTTCTCATTATTCAATTTCTACCCCACACTTGAGCACCAAATTCCCGTTTTCCAAACCCCATAAAGACACCATCTTTACACTTTCCCGGGATCTGGGTCTCCTTTAATTTTCCCGAAAGACAAAGTAGACAGTGCCTTCCACACACTTTGAAAAGAGAGAGACTATGTGTGATAGTTTATGAAACTGAAGTGTTTCTCTGTCAATCATTGTGTTTTACAGTCAAATTCAGCGTCTATGATCCCGTTTTGTAAAATTTTCCGCTTGATAAAGGTGGTTTTCTCTCGCAACTTCACAAAGTCACACCCTTTATTTATCTCGGTATCCAACAAAGTGTTGTTCCTTACTTGCTAACTCACTGACCCAGATCTTCAAATGGCAGTGTGAGTCTTGCATTGTTGCAGGAGCCTTCTATCAAGAATTGCTGAAGTAACTGTTTTGAGTTTGTAATGAGGGTGTGGAGGGTTCACCTACCAGAGCAAAAGCTTTGTCCTCATGGTGTTTTGAGGTGGGTTTTGGTTTGGATGAGTGTGTGTTTGTTTCTGGTCACGGTTGGTCCACCGTCTCGGTCGCTGGTTAAGAAGAGTGCACCTCCTCAATTTTCTTGTCCTCCCTGTGATTGTCACTGCTCTTCAGCAGAACATCTCCTCGATCCTTTGGGTGAGTGAAGTTTCCCTTTTTAGTTTCTGTGTAATGTAGCAATTCTGGTCTAGAAGTCAAAAAAAGAAACAAGTTTGATTTGATGCAATGACAAGAAAAAGACAGAAGTAACCCTTGTGTGTTTGGAAATGGAAAATGGAAAATGGTGTGTGCATAGAGAATAGGTATAGCATTTAGTTAGCATTTATTGTTTCCAGTGCTGAGCTATTCTAAATCTGGAGTTGCCACATCTGCAGCAATTTGCAGAGGAACTGGCTTCTGCACTTTGTATCCTTTTTTGAAAAAAATCATCAGAAAAATACTGACTTTGTATAAAGGATTAGAGCCACTATATCTTTAATCCTTAATAATGTAGAAAGCTAAACTTTTCTTATTTCTGCTATTTCATCCATACATCAATTGGTAATCTTGAAATCTTGGTTTCTGCCTTTGGTCTTAAAAGGGAAGAACCAAAGAAAATTGGTGCATTGGGTTTACCTAATATTAAGCCTAGTGCCATAACTGTAGTTTCTGTTGCCACATATTTAGTTAGACATGGTGGAAATTCGAAGATTACACGTTGGAGTATTAGTTTCCAGTTTTAGTTATCCTTGTACTAATCAATATATATATATATATATATATATATATATATATATATATATATATATATGTATGTATGGTGTGACATTCTTTAATATAATATATTGGTTTATTTCTCAACCTTGTTGCTGACTTTTGCAGGACTCGGCAATGGCTCAGTTTCTGGTAAATTAATCTCTTGCATTTCTACTTGTTGAAACGTTTGACAAAACAATTTGCTTTACTCTTACTTTGATGCATAAAGGGTTAAATTTTTAATATGAAACTTGACTCATGTAAGTGTAGATTGTGGTAAACATGATCCTGTTTTGAATGAGGAAATGAATAAGGATCTATTGGCAATGCTATCTGAGGAGCTAAATTTGCAGAAAGTAGTGGCCAAGGAGAGCTTGGAACACACGAAAAGGTTAGTAATGGATGCCAGGAAAAGCTTTTCACAGTACCAGAAAGAAGCAGAAAAGTGCAACATTGGAATGGAAACTTGTGAAGAAGCAAGGCAGAGGGCAGAGGCAGAGCTCATTGAAGAACGAAGGCTCACAACAATGTGGGAAAATCGAGCTCGTGAATATGGATGGAGTGACAGAAAAAACCATCATTAGCTAATGATAATTGTGTAACATAGCTTTCATAGCCAATGCACTGGTTTCTTGAAATGATTTCAGAAAGGTCAGTTATTCCATTGAAGCAAGTTTAGTGTTTTTTTTACCACTTGCTTCTTGTTTTTGCCTCACTTTTTTCATAAATTGATCACAAAAAGCATAGTTCAATACTAACAATGCCATTTGCCAAAGCTTTTCAAAATAGCACAATCCTTGTTTAGCAAATGACAGTAACAGATCCAGAAGTGCTGAAAAATCAGTGGATTTCATTCAGTTCAGATATTTCCTCGACATCAAAATTTCATTACAACGAAAATGCACTACAATTACAGTACTTGTATTTTGTGTCACTTAATTGTTTTCGCTGTTTTAACATTTTGAACATTTTATAGCACTTATTTAACCTTTTGGGAAAACATTTTTGTTATGTTTGTGCTTCATTTTAATATTAAAAATTTCACCATTCAACTTTACAAATTTGAACTCCAAGACATTGGCATTCTTTAGTAAAGTCTCACAAACACACAATTTCTAGAAGGATGCATCTACAAAAATGTTACATTGTTCAATATAAATAAATTATCTAAAAGAGTTATGAAAAAAAAGAACAGAATATATTTAGATCTTCACCATTCGTCTAACAAGTTTTTTCTAGAATGTATTCTCTTGTTTTTCTCCATTCAAATTTTATTTAGCTCTTGACAGGAAATGGTTCTGGTCAGAAAATTCATAATGATAATTTTATTCTTTTGGTTTTTAATAAATTTGTAATTTTACTCATAAACACATATTTTTAGATGTTAGAAGTAATCTCAAACTGGATTGAATTTTAGTCAAATAATATTATATCTCCAATAATGACACATTTCTCTGAAAAATTCCATTAAAGAAAATCAAAAGAAGATTTCCCCAAACTACAGAAAAGTATGTTAAAGAACCTAGTTGCATAAAGGTATGTACGTAAATGGTTGGCTCTCTCAAGTATAGACTATCTAACATCGAAATACATTATTTGAATGATTTGAACTTCTTTCTTTTTAAATTTTGGTTAGATAAAGCTAAAATTATTTTCTTAAATGTTATGTTTGTTAAAATAATTTAAATATTTTTAAATTTTGAGTTTTAATATATATATATATATATAATTTTATTTGTGAACCATATAATTATAAGAATGGAAGAGTAATAACAAAGGGAAAGGAAAGATATAAAGGAGAAAGATGATGGAATTGAAAACAAAATCTGTAAAGAAAATGTTTAATGTTTCGGTAGGTTTCTATTTTTGTTCAGAATCTCAAATTGATCATCTTTTTTTTCAGCGTATCAATTGGGTCCTTATTTTATGAAAATTGCAACAATTAGACCTATGTAATTAAATTGGGTCCGTTAACGTATGGTTGACATGGCATGCTGATGTGAAATTTTATTTTTTTTATTAAACATTGAACTGAGTAGCAAAGCGTATCAATTGGATCCTTATTTTATTTTTATCACCCTTGACACATCATCATCTTCTACCCCCCCGAAACCCTAGCCTTTTCCCCTACCATCCATCGTCGTACCACCAACAGCAAAGCTGCCGCAAATCGCCATGGGATCCTTCATCACCTCCACCACAAATAACATCGTCAGACCGCAACACTCATCTTCTCCACCATAAATAACTAAAATCATTCATCTCCATTGCAGGGATTTTTCCACATATATTTCAAGCCAGAACCCAACTTCCAAGCCCTAATTGCAGGGAACATCGGATCACTGCGAGATAGCCATGAATCGCGCCACCTCAGAGATCGTCCAAAATCACCATGTCGCACCATCGTTTCACCATCATCAACCGCATTAGAAACCTGCAGAAGAACCCCGAAATCACAAACTCCATTATGCACAAAGCTTCAACCTCCATCGCAGAAGACCATCTTCGTCTTCTTCAACGCGTCGCCGCGGCACATCTCCATCACCTTCGCCAAGCCCAAACCTGCAAACCACAAAATCAGAAAGAGCTCATCCTAAACCCCAATCGCGATAAACCCTAGTTCGCGAAACGCCACCATCGACCTCGTTGTCAAACGCAAGCCTCCCTGGCCACCATGCCGCAACAATAACCATGCCGCCACCCAAACACCATTGAAGCCTCCATGGAAACCCTGGAAATAAAAAAACCACAAAGCCACCAGAGAGCCATTTTCACGCCTTCAAATCGCAAAATGAGAGACCCTTCACATATCCATCGTTGGCCACCGTGAATGAAAGGGTGAAACCCTGATTCTAAAAGAACTTTTCTCCAATCTGCAGAATAAATAGTGGCGTAATGGAGATGTCCGCGAGGGTTTCTCTGCTTCGTGATTTCTGTGTGTGTGATTTGATTCACGGTGGTCGCAAATGGTGAGGATTTCGCAGAGGAAGACAATGGTCGTAGTGGCTGTGGCAGCGAAGGAGATGACGACAACAATATGATGGTTGCCAATTTTTTTGGTAAAAAAATAAATAAATAAAACATGTCAAAATATATTGAATTCCATGTCATTTAGAAACGAAGTTCAACGTGTTATGTCAACCATACGTTAACGCTATTAGGCCCAATTTAACAGCAGGGTCTAATTGTTGCAATTTTAACAAAATAAGAACCCAATTGAAATACCAAAAACAAAAAAGATCAATGTAAGATTTTGAACAAAAATAGGGACAAATGACGCGCTATAGATAAATCGTAAGATCAATTTAAGATTCTCAAAACATTAAACCTAAAGAAATTTATGAATGTAATGATCTGACAAAGGACACACTATATAGCATATATAAAAAAAACTAGTTTTTCTTTTTTATTCAATCCTTAATCCTTGCATAAAGAAAACAAATTTTATTAACACCGTCTACATTCTTAACTTAATAAATTTTTACAAAATTATTTTTAAACTCCAAATTATTTCAATAAATAAAAGTGAGAGTTAAAGTTTTACTACGAATATAATAATCAGAAAAAAAACAAAATTTATTTGATTTAATAACCGAAAATTTTAATTTTAATTAGATAAAAAACTTAATTAGAAAATAAAATATCAATCATTTCAAATCAAACCAAAATTCTAAACAACTAAAATAAAAGAAATAAAATGAACAAAGACATGTGCTTGCCTACCCTGTCAACACTGTGCATGTGTTACATGAATTGAAGAACTCAAAATCTGGTTCACTGGGAACAATTTATTTAAAATATAAAAAATATTATATATATATATATGTATAATATAGATTTTCGTATTTGTATATCATTTTATTAGTATCTTGTTTGATGGTATGTGTAACATCCCAAAAATATAGTATAAAACCATATAATAGAAAAATCACATATAATAATATTACAGTTCAGTTTTTTTTACAAAAGATAGAACGTACGGTTATGGCCGAACGACCTTACAAAAATAACAGAGAATTAAAACTGTACAAATATGCTGAACGGTCAAATCAAAAGATAAAGTAAACGAATGATTGAAGGCTCCTACAAAAGAGTAGGTCAATAACTGATCGAGCGTCCTAAGTTTCGACCTTCACGTCCGTCTCTTCCAATGCTTCATCCAGCAATCTCTTCTTCTTCTACTCCCACCCACAGGGTGATCATCGCAATGACAAGGACGAACGAACGGGAATACATGACATGACAGGAAATATGGTAAGCTTATGTAATTTAATTCAAACATCAACATATATTTCACACAATTCTAATAAAAACCATCATGTACAAAAATCATACTTTTCCCAACCATAATCATATAACAATGCATGCAAAGACTATTCTTTTTACTCTGACTGTCCAGACTGTATGAATTCGGTGTCGCTACGACATTCGTGCACTCGTGGAAAGGTAATATGGAAAACCATCAGAATTACCATAGCTGGAAACCCAAGCTGCCACACGAGGTTAGCCCTTCATCCCTCATTGTAGCTGGAAACCCAAGTCTACGCATGAGTTTAGTCCAATAGCTGGAACCCCAAGCTATACGCAACCAGGCCTCCTGCTATTCTCACCACATGTGCCACCATTCTCTACTTGAGACTCGGTGACCATTAGAATGTCAGGATGAATGACAGCTTAGTCTAACCACATTCATACTTTACCATTCCAATATCAAATCATGAGACATTCCTCCCCGGAACACTCTTTCATAACCAAAGTCATTTCATCCATATCATATTCCATCATCTTTCATTATTAAAACCTCAACTGAACCAATTTGAATAAAGATCCCGTAGGATACCAAATACCGAACGTTAATCTTCAACCCCGAACGAGACCGGACACTTGGAGTGAGACCGAGAGGTCTCCAGTCCCAAAACAGATCAAAACCGAGAGAGTTACTATCGGGGTTGAGAAAGAGACCGATTACAATAATATTTCTCAAAGACTAATAGATTCGAACGTTATTTACAAGGTGAGTCAATTTAATGAACTGACTCATGAGAGTTTAGACCGAACGACAATAAGCCTAGGCCGAGTACTAAGACTCTAGGCCGAACACCATAGAAACTGATACTGTAGGACATCGAATAATAATAAGTGACAGAATTATATGAAGAGAAGAACTTACCAGCTCAACTTCACAAACTGATCGGTTCAATCGAAAGCCCTTGACACCGGAAGAGTGGAAATGGTGCCTGAGTGATGATCGGAGAAAGGAATGGTTAAGATTTCTTTGAGAGAAGATGAAGAAATCTAGAGAAAAGGAGGATATTTCAGAAGGTTGAAGATGGATGGTGCATGCAGAGAAGTGGCACGAAAATTTGAAAGTTTCAGTTTTACTCCTACCGTC
The DNA here is from genome assembly GCF_016808095.1 of Vigna angularis. Lineage (NCBI taxonomy): Eukaryota > Viridiplantae > Streptophyta > Magnoliopsida > Fabales > Fabaceae > Vigna > Vigna angularis. The sequence continues at coordinate 25,967,642 of NC_068975.1, read as the reverse complement.
AAAACCGTTCGTTCAATCTGCATCACATACCTGTCTTCCACTTTCTGAACTTCAGACGCTCCGATCGCTTACACCTAGTGTCCACTCGAATGGAGTTTTTAATGGGTTTTAAATGGGTTCTGACAGTATGAATATAGAATACAAAATTTTAGTATATTTTATTGTAAATCTAGAAAATTGTTGGGTGATTGATTTATGGGTTGTTTTTTAATTTTTTTTATGATCCTTAACACCTTTCTCTTTTCTTTTAGTTGTACTTTCTTCTTGTTTAGTTTAGTTTTTTTATTTGTTTATAGTTTTTTTTTCTCGTAAAAAGAGAATTCTTTCATTTTCCATTTACATTTATATTAATTTTTTCATTACTAAAATAAAAAAAAAGAGTGAAAAAGATGATGACACCAAAAATTTTACATAAAAAATCCTCTCGGTGATCCAGTAAAAAGATTTTTACTATAAAAAATAGGATTACAAAATGTTTATCTCAATCTCTTGTGATCTTTATATGAATATCACTCTTTTAGAGATATATACAAAAGAATTCTTGGAACTCTCTCTGTCTTTAAAAGAGAAATACAAAAAATTATATAAATGAATGTATCAAGGATAGAAATGATGGTGAAAATTTATGTATAATTTTGACTTTTATGCATTATATCCATCATAACAAGTTGTGCATACATATATTATTAGCTTCTTTTGAATTGAAAGATTGATCCAATTTTAAAAGCTTAATTTTTTATTTCTTCTACCGATTTGACAGAAACATGAGTTCGGTCCCAACGATAAGAGAAACCGAAAATGAAACTTTCAAAATCGAATCAATCTTTCCATTCAAAAAAAGATGACAATAATATAAACACAATTTGTAACGATGAGTATGATTCATTCTACAAAAATGATCACAATCATTTTCATACGATTCATTTGTACATAGACAAGTTGTCACCTCTTGCAAAATAATTTAAAAACGACAACTAATTAATTTGAAATTTAAATACAGTTTTGATATAATTTGGAGGAATAATAAACCCTAAAATGCATGCAGAACGTAGTAAGAAAAAGAGTGGAGGAAGGGTTAATCTGGAGAGAGTGGTTTTGGGGAAACGGCGTCGGTAACAATGAAAGCGGACGCCGGGAACGCTCCCTGATCTCTGCATCCATTGATTTAAATTAATAAAAAAAATTAAGATCTTTTTTTACCTTAAGCGAATTACATGATACATTACAAACAAGCAAAAGGAATAGAACACAAATTATAAAAGAAGATGACGGAAGAGTGACCTGAACAGAGTTATCACCAACGACGAGGCTATGAAGAGAGCGATGGTGTGAAGGAGTTGTTGATCCAGACGGTGGTAGTCGAAGAAACTTAACGGCTAACGATTCTGAAATTTTCAGGGTTAACTCAAAGAAGGAAGGATCTTCTGTGAGGAATTGTGATCACCATTCAAATATATAAAACCCAATAAATTAACAACATTATATTTATATTATTTTATAGGTTTAATAGGTTCGGAGGTTCTTATATCTGTGGGTTCGTTTCACTTGGGTCCTTTAATTTTAGAAGTGATCAATTAGGTCCCTAATTTAACAAAATTGAGTCAATAATACCCTTTCCGTTAAATGTAATGGACGGCGTTAACTTTTTAAACATGTGGCATGCTGAGACATTATTTTATTTGCTGGTGCCAGAGTTTAAACTTAATACGTGGCAATTTCTGCAATTTTTAATTTCCTGGACAAGGTCTGTTCTTTCAATACATCCTTCATAGATCCATTCCTGGACGAAGAACCTTCAGACCCCTCGCTCACCCTTGAACGGATCTGAGGGAAGCTGAAACTCTGTGCTGCTGTAAAAACCCATCATAGCTGCCATCAGACCCCTCGCTCACCCTTGTATAGTTAATCCATCAATACTAAATGTCACGCTGTAAAACAAGCCGTTCTGGAAAAGACTAGCATAGAAATTACCAAAACAGCAACTGAGAATCAAAATTCACAAATTGACACAGGCCCAATGATAAAGAACCCAAAATAGGAGAAGGGTCGGAGCGAAAGTTAATTACCTGCAGAGGCACCAGCAGCATCGTGACAAATTAAAGCGCTAATGTCGAGACTAGCACTACAAGTTTCGCCATTGCTACTCATATTAGAATCCCAAAACGCAATTTATCAAAGTCGAAGACAAGTAGTTCCTTAGTTTGCAGAAGAAGGGAAGGGAATTATTTTCATGGCAGATCTTAAATTCTTGTTTGTTTATATACAATCTTCCAAGTTTCAAGTGTTGAGAGGAGAAAAAAAAATAAAGGTGCGATTTGGGGTTAACTTGAGAGCAGGGTTTTATTTACGCGGCGAATGGGTCTAACGAAGGGGCTGAAACGTGTTCTTCGGGGAATGAAAAATTGCCAAGCAAAATCAACGGTCTCAAGAGTTGAAAGTTGAAAGAGAATGAGAAATTGTTGGGTTATTTCCACTCTTTTTCTCTCTCGTTGAATCGTTTCTTCTCTTTCTGGGTCCTTGGGGCGTTGAAATTCTCTTCAATTTCTCTTGGCTAGTTTCAAAGGGAAAAAAATGGGGGAGGGGATCAAGATTTTACTAGCAAATTTTGACACTAAAACCTGGATCTTGTTTCTGAAAACACCTGGCTTTCGAGAAATACTTCTAAGTTTGCTTCTTGGTGAGTTAAAAGACAAACCCAAAAATCTTAGTTTGAAAGACAGATGATTAACAGAAAGGGATTCAGAGAAGCGGGGTGTTGCAGAGAGGGGGAGAAGGAGAAGAAGATGAACCACAGAAGACTGAAAGCTCAAACTCTGCCTCTCGTCACTCTTGGTTCTGCCACGTATTAAGCTTAAACTCTGCCACCTGCAAATAAAATGATGTCTCAGCATGCCACCTGTTTAAAAAGTTAACGCCGTCCATTGCATTTAACGGAAAGGGTATTATTGACTCAATTTTGTTAAATTAGGGACCTAATTGATCACTTCTAAAATTGAAAGACCCAAGTGAAACAAATCCACAGATATAAGGACCTCCGAACCTATTAAACCTATTTTATATGCAGTATATATATATATCATAGAAAAGATTTTATCACCAAAGAATATCTAATGCTAATATTATATTTTTTTTCTATTATTTTATTGACTTTTTAATCTCCTAATTATATAGTATTTAAGAATATTATTATCAGCATGATTTTTATGATTTGCATAAATACATATTTTCATTAGATTATCGAATCATGATATATAATAACTATTATTTATTATAAATTATATCATATTATTTTATATGCAGTTCATATTATAGAAAATATTTTATCATGACAAAGGATATCTCGTGTTAATATTGTATTATTTTTTTATTTTAAAGTAGCCTATTATTTTTTATCTACTAATTACATAGTACTTAATAATATTACTATCGGTATGATTTTAATGATTTGTAGATCCAAACTAATAATATAAATACATATTTTCGTTACTTATAACAAATTTAATTACAACAAGTCATTAGGCGATGTAACAATATTTAAAGATATTCTCTCTTTTTATATACACATTTTTATATTAATTTTTATTGCATTTTAAAATTAAAAAATCTTATAATAATAGATAAAATAGATAAATTGATGAAAAGAAAAGATAAATTATTAAAAAAGGTTGAAATGAGTAAAATTACATATTTATTAAAAACCGAAACAACAAAGCTATACATATATATTAATTCGACTTAATCTGTGCTTCCTTTTTTCTTTTTAATTTAAAAAAAAGGAAAATGTAAAAAAATACTTTATATTAGAAAATATAATTTAAATTTTTAATCTATCAAAAAATAAAATAAATGTGGTATTTCTTATATAATAAATATTTTTTGGGTTGTATTAATGAATGTAAGATATAAAGTGATAATTAATTTCTTTTACTGTTGAAAAATATTTAAAAGGAATTTTTAAAATATTGAGATATTTATTTTTTAATACAATAGAAAATAAAATTATAATCTTAAAACAAAAAAATTAATATATATGTTTAATCTTTAGTAATTATTTTATTAAAAGAAAAATTATCATTATAATATTCAATTATTCTTGAAAAAGAGTCTTTCATCTTTTAATTTTTGTTTTGTAAATTTAAAATAATTAATGATTTCTTTCAGTTTAATTTGTATATTAACGTTATTTTTTTCTTTAATAGATGTATGTGACCATAATAAATTTTATTATTATACTAAAAATAAAATATATTAATGTTTATTATATTAAACTTAGTATTTACCTTTAATTATAATATATGAGCTAAGAGTTTGTTATTAGAATAATAATAATAAATTATTCTCAATATTTTATAAAATTTATTTACACTGAAATTATCTTTTATTATGTTTTTTCTCCTTAAAAAATTAAAATTAATCTAAATATTATAATTAATTATATTAAATCACTTTACTTTATTATAATATTTTATTTAAAAACCAACTCTTTCCTTTTTCTAAGAAAATTGTAAAAAAAAGATTAAAAAAATTATTGCTTTTTTATAATTCTTTTCATCTATATGTCAAGTGGTTGCTGGAGGAAGTGGTTATGGTAAAAAATTTTCATTGTGGTAGCTTTGTTATTTTGATTTTTAATAAATTTGTAATTTTACTTTTGTCAACTTTTTATAAAAACTTTCTTGTTCTCTTCAACAAAATCTCTTAAAAAAAACGAAACTGATGTGACTAGTACTATTTTTTAGGAGAAGTGAATTCACATCTGGTTGTAAATTGATACATAAGAAAAAATCGAAAAATATTACCAACGTATACGATATGTCATCAACTATTTAGAAGACGTCGCAAAAAAACGTAAAAATGAATAATTATAAAGTGTAATATAAAAATATTGTAAATATTTATATTTTAACTATACATACCTGTTGTGTATGTACATGTATATCCACGAAAAAAAATATTTTTTTACATTAATCATTTTGTATAATTAAAATTAGATAAAACATGTGAGAATATGAACTTATTTAAATTTATATCAAATATTGATAATTACAGGTAATGAGATAATATATTAGTAGTTTCACTATTGTTTTGGATGAGGAAATATTTATATAGTAAAATTATATAGGAACTATTTTTGTTGTTGAGTATTTTTAGAAAATTGAGTTTGAACTTGGTTGATTTGAAAATCGATTATGAATTATTATGTATGTTTTTTTTTTTTTCAAATTGTTCTTTTGATTTCTTAAAAGGATCCGATAAATATATTTAAAGATATGTAAGAAATGGAGTTTAAGTATTATATATTTTAAGAAGGAAAATAGACTTTTCGATTTATAAAATTCATTATAAACGAAATGATTATTTTTTATTTTTTTTATAATAAATATAAACTTCTTTTATTTAGAGTGGTTTAATTTTGAAAAATTTACTATGTAATTTTTACATGAATTTGATTTGATCACATTTTTTTTAATTTTTTTATAGTAATATCTTTCATAATAATAAATGATTGCCGTATAATGTAACGTCCCGATTATATAATAACCAATATTATATAATAAAGACGTCAACATTCAAATATAGAGAACAGTCGGAGCCTGACTTGTAATTTAAGTGCGAAATTACAGTCATCCAAAAGTAAAAAAAACTGAAAATTTAAACTTGAACAGTTGAAAGGATTAAACACTACAAGTGTTCAATCAGGAAATTCATAAGAAGACTACTCCGCAACATCCGTAACCTCCAACTCTTGCTCCAAGGAAATTTCCGCGACAACATCTGCTCCCACCCAAGTGGATGATCATCGCCAAAGAAACATACCCAAACAGCACACGACACAAAACAATGCAAGGGTGAGCTAGATATAAAAAAACATGTTATACATATAGCACAATTAATTCAGATAATCATACTTAGATTCGTATAAAAGAACAATTAGGGCATACTCATTAAATCACCATTCACCCACTCATACGACATACAAAAGTCATCCAAACATGGTAAACTAACATCACAAGACTTGTTACTTTATACCCTGACTCGTCCGGACTAGAATGATTACCGAGTTATGGCGGGTCTTGCACTCGTGGTGGCTTTATGAAACTTGGGCACTACCGTCCTGGCACTACCGCCTGGTGAAACTTTGGGCACTCCCGCCTGGCCACAATCATGAGGTTAATCCGTTATTACTCACCTTGGATCATATGGAAGCACCCAAGACTAGGATCTCCTGCTACTCCTCACCACATGGTTCAATCCTCTCTATATGAAAAGAAAGACCATTGGAGTTTCAGGATGACCCCCAAAACTGAGCTACCATGTAATCATTCTATACAATCCCAAAACACCACCATGTATCCTCTCCTTGAGGATCATGGAATTACGTCCATGAATTATACTGTTACTTTGAAACTTAACCACAATTATAAATAATCAGATACCACCATATTATCACAACCAATCCAACACATCTCATACATTCACATATTTTCACATAAATCACGTCACAGACAATATTCCAAACATTGGTACACATAATTCAATTCAAGAGAAAATAAACTTAGAACACATTATTTGTAGAATGCTAACTGGACGAGCACTATTCACCGGACACCAAGGAACGAACGGTACTGGACGAACGTCATTTTCCAAACCCAAGCCGAACACTATTTGGACGGACGTCATTTAAACGATTTTGACGAACGCTGTCTGTCGACAGCTATACTGCCGAACGCTATACTATTTGGCCGGACGCTATGAGAATCAGGCCGAACGCTCATTCACCTAAATGCACTTTGGATGAACACTATTCGCCGACCACTATTGGACGAACGTTATTTACCAAACACAATAAGGTCGAACGTTATAAAGATCTAACTCTCAATACTCATTGAACGAACGTTCCAAAACCGATTGCTACTAATACGAACGCTCGCCTATACCTAAGGATGTTCGCTACAGAGAACAAGTAACATGAAAACAGAACACTCGCTGCTACCTATGGACGCTCGCTGCTTGAGAACCAGCAACATCAAGACCGAACGCTCGCTACTACCTAGGGACGCTTACTGGGACGAACGCTATACAGATCAAATACGAGGAGGCCGAATAAACACTGTTTAGACGAACGCAACACATTTCAAATATGATAAGAACGAATACTATAGGGGAACACTGTTTGAACGAACGCTAGAGACCAAATAAGACGAAACCAAATACTATCATGTTGAACAATGTTTGGACGAACGGTGAGAAAACGAAGATACTCAGACTAACACTATTTGTACGAACGGTAAGAAAACGAACGTAGTCAGACTAACTTGATTTGTACGAACGTCTATATGGTTCAAATACTACAAGATCGTATGGATAAACACTGTGTGGACGAACGCATACTGTTTGGACGAACGCATACTGTTTGGACGAACGTACAATCACTAATCTACTAAGACCGAACGGTCATGACTGAAACCTAAGAATACCTATTTTAATCAAGACCGAACGTGCATTATATATTGGCTTTGGACGAACGCACGTTTCTGCAGAATTCTGCAGAAACGAACTCAGATGTCCAGAAAACCCAGAAACTCCTAATTTTCATCCCCTTCTTCTCAGATTTGCATCAAAGACTGTAAAATTAAATAATCAAACGAAAAATCTAACTCCCCTTACCTCTTGAAGACTTCATTGCAAACCTTGAATCAATCTCTGCACTGTGTTCCTCCTCTGCCGTTCCAGTCCCCTGCCACAGTGTCCAGCTCTCCCTCCCTTCTTCTTCTTTCCTCCTTCAAGAATCTCTAAAATGAAGAAGTGAATCTCCTTTTGTGTGTTGCCGGATGAACCTTAGCCATCTCCCTTGCTTCCTCGGTGTCATGCCTACTTAAGAAGATGATGAAGGTGGTCTTATGAATGTTGGAGCACTTCATAGTGGAATAATAATGTTTCTGGTGGCTGGAGTCAAAGTGGAGAGACCCACCACTCACCAGCCGTCCACACCACTAGAAGCCCCTCCCCACCACTTCAATAGTGCAGCCGCCCACCTTCTTCATTTTCCTATGCCTTTTTAAAAAAAAAAAAGGAACGTGCGGATCCTTACATATAAAATATTCATAATTACGTTAAAACATTTACATAAAAAAATATTGATATGCATTTGTTTAAAATTTAAAACAATAAATATATTGAAATTATAAAGTATGATTTAAATTGTTGAAATAAGAACTATATTATCCTAATTATTAGAAACAATATGTACGTAAATTGTTGGCACTCTCAAGTCAAGTATAGACTATCTAGCACAAAACCAGCTGCAACACCGCCTTCATCAGATGATGATATTTTTGTACGCATCAGATAGCCACTTTGTTTATTAATGATAACCTTATCCTTATTCCTGCATATATTTCAGTTCATCAATGTCAAGTTAATGTAAATTTAAACTCAGAACTGTTAATGTGTGTTGTGGTAAAGCAAATATACCTTAAATAAGTACCAAATATCCCTAGTTCTGAAATGGCGTGATCCTTACTCCAACAACCATTACGCATCAAAACTGTTGCAGAAATAGTAGGAAATATCCTCTGCATAAGGATATAAGCTGCATCTTCTTCAGAACCTGATTTCTGCAACTTTTGGAGGGTCTCCCTCACATCATCACCATAAATATTGTTTCCTGAGAAAGTAATAATCATGTAAGTTTTTTTCAATAAAGTAAGGTAGTAGGTCGAATCAAAGTTTAGGTAGTAGTACAAGACCTCCTCCTTCTCTTTGGGGCTTCATCACAAATAACTCCGGCTTTTCAATTGCTTTTTCAACAATGCTTGACTCATCCAAACTCCATAACCCAGCAAAGCATTTACGCAGTTTAGCAATGTCTTCTTTGTTATCAAGGAACCTGTTCATAGTTTTAATTCAAAGATTTTAGTGTAAAATTTTTTCATTTTTATTCAATGAAAAACTTAAATTTACACTTAGAAGTCTCACGTCAACTATAAATAAAACCAATTAAAATATATAAGTGATGTAAACCTTACCTTACAAAAACTTGTTTTGTAGGATTGTGATAGATATAAATTCACTTATTAACATCAGAATCAAGTTATAATCTATATCCTAGCGATATTTATTATTTGTTGGATATATTGTTTCACCCGCTATGGAATCACCCGTTAAAATTCATTTCTTTAACAATTTCAATATCAACAACTTCTACCTAGTCTAATTCTTCTATTGAAACATTTCCGTGTGATCAAGCTCTTGAAAACTTATGGATGTTAAACAGATCCTTTAAGTATACTGTGATTTTACATGATGACTTAAAATTGTTGAGCATACAATTACAGAAGATATACCTCTCAAGAACACCAGGCTTTGCAAGTTCCTGTTGAATCTTTTTGGTGCCAACCAGATGATAGGATATAGAAGGGCATTTGATAGCAGAAGATTTTTCCATGAGTAGCCTAGCTTTCCATTCCTGCATTTCAGCAACATATACCAAAACCATAACATCTCAAAGTCAGGATGGAAGGCTCACTAATATTACAAGATATGTATCACAGAATATAATCCATAGAATTGAAAGAAGCCAGCAAGCTCTTACATAACAGATATTACTTTTATTTTGTTATAATTAAAAAACATATTTTATTAAAAGAGCTTTCACACTAACAATTTTAAAATAGTATTTTTTTTTCAGCTTATTTTTACTTTTTCTATTTTAAAAAAGTTTTAATAAACTTTAAAAATATATTAGCAGTGTTTCTTCTGTAAAAAGAATTGAGAAAGAATATTTGAATAACAAGAAGAAAAAAAAGAGATTTTTTATAAGTTAAACTTAGTTTATATTTAAATTAAAAAGTCATTTTTTTAAAAAATTAATATAACAATTTTTCTAATAATTAATTTGGATATAAATTAATTTTAGTTTATGACGTGAAGTATTCATACAGTCTCAAATGATGGAGTTTGGAGACAACAATTACCAATGTAGAAAGAAAAATTCCTATGTTTTCTATAAGAAGTTGATATTATTTATCATTTTCGAAAAGAATTTAATATTTGTAGGGATCAACCTTCCTGATACCTTAAAAATGAAGTTTAAGAAAGAGTGCTATTATTTTTTATTTTTTTCACACATTTTACATTCATTGCTATATTCTTTAATTTTTCTATAATATAGTTTTTATAAATATAAAAATTAATTTTTTTAAAACCAAAATATTCTTAAAATAAATTGTCAACAGACGTAAATAGTGTAAAAAAACATTTTCTTTAAAAAAATAGAAAACGATAGAGATGTTTGCAAAGTGAAAAGCTTACAGAGTCTGAAGGATAGTCAGCTGGTGTATAGCCAGCACGAAAATAAATTACTGAAATTTGCTGTCCATTCCTGCAAAAATTATATATATTTTTCACAATTAATCAGAAATAAAATTTAATAAAAACACAATAACTGAATATGCAGTTTTTATTTTAATGGCCGAAGGTTAATTACATACACAGAAAGAGTTCCATCTGGTAAAATTTCGCCTTCTTCATCAACTTCTCCCAATGTTTTCCTTATACTTGTAATATTGTGTGTGTTATAAAGCTAAGGATACTCACAACAAAAATATGCACTTTACTATAAAAACTACAATAGTTTTTTTCTTTTAAAAAATATAAACTTAAAACAATAAATTTATTCCTTTTCTTAATGTTGAACTTAACATGCTTTTTTTTTTACCCTATAACCATTGAGAAAAGGATATTTTTCTCTGAGAAGTACAGAAACAAAATGCTGATCGTACATGTTTCGTTCTTCAACTTGAACAATAATCATAATCACAGCCCTGCATACAAAGAAAACATAAGGAATCAAAAGCACCATACAAATTTCAAAGAGAAAGTTAAAGGATTTCTTTCCCCTTAACTGACCTGGGATTATTGTATTCACTCCAAGCTTTAGCTAAAGCCTCTGCATTTTGATTAACAGCATCGTTTGCAGCAATACTTTTGGAATCAAGTCCAAACAATTTTCCATGGCGCCAAACTATGTATCTATAAATTGATCAACTATAATAAACATATTTCCTCGACATCAAAATTTCATTACAACGAAAATACATTACACTTATAAGTGCGTATATCATAATTTTAAACATATTTATTAATAATAGCACAGCATATAATATATATATATATAGATATACATATTTGTATATCATTATACTGGTATCAATGTATCAATACTTAAATTGGTTATTATTCACACATTTTCAAATAAAATTTTCAAATAAACAAGTATTTTGAAAAAATAATCGAGTCATAATTTTGTTTACATTTAGTATAAAATATTTCATCCATAAATTAATATAGGATGAATTTTTTAAGTTAAGACTTCTCAAAACATTAGGTGGTATCATTGTATATATGTATAGTTCAGAGTAACGTTTACCTATGAAGATCTGTGACAAGGTTACTAAGGCCGGCAAATGAAGAGGCAATAGTGTTGAGTTCTATTTGCAGAAGTGAATTACTCTTTTCATCAAGCATATAATCTGAGCGATGTAACCCCAATCGTATTTCCTACAAATTTTTGGCATAGCACACAAATAAAAATACCATTTATCAATAAAATTGTAATAAATATATTAAAAAAAAGTGTATTTTAAACTTAATTTAATTTCGTAAATTCGTAAAATCGATTAGTAAAATAAGATTATATGAAATTATAAATAACGGTTACCTCTTTTTCGTTCATATGTAGCATGTTGGCATGAATGTCCAAAAGTTTAGAGGTGAATTCATCGGCTTCTTTAGTTCTGCGTTTTGAAAGATGCACAAAAATATGAACACACGAAATAATAACAGTGAAATGTATGCAGAACGTAGCAAGAAAAAGAGTGGAAGAAGGGCTAACCTGGAGAGAGAGTGTTGGAGAAAGGATGCATCCAAGCTAACACGATCAACGAGTTCATTGAATATCGGAGCCAATTCGGAGGCTTGTCTCCACTTGTTTTGGGGAAACGGCGTCGGTAACAATGCAATCGGAGCATGCACCAATCCTACGCCGGGAACGCTCCCTGATCTCTGCATCCATTGATTTTAAATTAATAAAAAAAAAACTTAAGATCTGTTTTTACCTTAAGCCAATTACACGATACCTTCTAAACAAACAAAGGAATTAAACAAATTACAAAAGAAAATGACGGAAGAGTGACCTGAACAGACTTATCACCGACGACAAGGCCATGGAGAGAGCTCCAAACGAGAGCGTCATAAGCGATGGTGTGAAGAAGTTGTTGATCGAGACGGTGGTAGTCGAAGAGACTCATAACGGCTAATGATTCTGAAAGTGTCAGAGTCTTCTGCGAAGGAGTAATCTTCTGTAAAGAATTGTGATCACCACTCCCGCGTCCACTGGAAAAGGAAAATAAGAAATTAAGAGAAATATATATAAATTATATTATATTATTTTATATGCAGTATACATCATAGAAAAGATTTTATCGAGAAAGAATATTTCATGCTAATATTAAGTTTTCTTTCCTAATATTTTATTGACTTTTTAATCTACTAATTACATAGTATTTAAGAATATTATTATCAGCATGATTTTTATGATTTGTAGATACGATAATATAAATACATATTTTCATTAGATTATCGAATCATGATATATGATAAATATTATTTATCATAAATTATATCGCATTATTTTATATGCAGAATATTTTATTTTATATGCAAAAAATATTATAAAAAATATTTTAGCATTGCAATTATTGTATTTATTTTTTATTTTTAGAAAGTAGCCTATTATTTTATTGACTTTTTAATCTACTAATTACATGGTACTTGAGAATGTTATTATCGGTATGATTTTAATGATTTGTAGATCAAAACTTATAATATAAATACATATTTTCGTTACTGTAATTACAACAAGTCATTAGTGATGTAACAATATTTAATGATATTCTCCTTTTTCTATATTCACATTTTTATTTTATTTTTATTGTATTTTAAAATAAAAAAACCTTGTAATAATAGATAAATGGTGCAGGTTTAATATTTCTATTTTACTTTCTTAAAATATAACGAAGTTTTTTTTTTTGAATGGTAATTTATAATACAATTAAATGTTTTTATTCAATTTAATTTTCAATTTAGATATGCATTTTAATTCATATTTATATTTAAACTAAAAAATATGGTAAAATAAAATGTTACAAGAAAATAGGAATAAAAATAAATTAAAGAATACAGACTACACAAAAATATTATTGGCTCCTTTACTACAAAATAAGATAAAGGATATTATAATATAAATATTCTATTTTATGTATAATTATAAGTATTTTTTATTGTAATATATCATATACTCACGAATCATTTTTTCCTTCACAAATCAATATCATTAATTTTTTTACAAGAATCCTATTTTTAAAGTAAAAATTAATAATTATAATGTGTAATATAAAATACTTTTTATTATTAATATTTGTCTTTTAAGTATACATTTTGGTTGTATATATGCATTTATATTCAATAAAAAAAATATTTTTTAAATAATCATTTTGTATAATTAAAACTAGATAGAACATATGGGAATATAAACTTATTTAAAGATTAAAAGAATATCAAATATTGATAAATAAGGTTATATGCATTAATATATTAGTATTGTCTGCTTATAAGTTTGAGTTTTTAAGGTCAAGGCTTGGTGGAATTAGTTATTTTGTTTCTTATGTTTTATAATGGTGCGCTGGTTTTTTTCAAGCTTTAAATATTATAATATTTTTCATTAATAAATAAACTTTGTTTTTGTTTCAACAATGTTTTTCTTTTTGTACTTTACGTCATTTTTCTGTAAGACTCTAATAAACTATTTGTTTATTAAAAAAATCATGACAAACAGTTAGATTATGAATTCATGATAATATAATAATAAAATTAAAATTTTTGTTTACTTACCACATATTTTAATTACAATAAGCCATTAGATAACTTAACAATATCTAAAAATATTCTCTATACTTATTATGAAAAAAAAAATCTAAACAAATTTATGAAAGTAAAATATTAAACCACTTGTATAGTTATTTATTAATAAAAGCTAAATTATCTCACTTATTAACACAATAATTTTTTTAAAGAAAAATATGAAAAACTTTGAACGTCACAAGCATACAAAAATACAAAATAACATTATTTATCTAAGACTCTAAGAAACTATTCCTTAATAAAAAACCAAATAGTTAAATTATCTATTCACAATACATAATATGTAATAGTAAAATTAAAATGATTATTTACATACCACATTTTTAATTACAATAAGACCCTAGGTGAGATAAGAATATCTAAAACAATAGTTTACACACATATTTATTTTAATTTTATTCTACTCTAAAATTAGAAAACCTAATAATTATATTTTTCTCTTAATTATTATATTTTACTCTTAATTATATCTAAAAGGATACATATTTAATATTTCTATTTTACTCTTAATTATTATATTTTTCTTAAAATATAATAAAGACACGAAGTATATTTTTTTACCGCTAATTTATAATACAATTACATGTTTTTTTCAAGTTAATTTTCAATATTATATGCCTTTTAATTCATATTCATATATAAACTAAAAAATATCGTAAGATAAAATGTTACATGAATATAGAAATAAAAATGAATTAGAGAAACTACATACTACAAAATATATTATTGATTCCTTTACAACAAATGATCAAGATGTTATAATATAAATATCATATTTTATGTATAATTGTAAATATATTTTTATTGCGATATATCAGATACTCACGATTTTTTTTTTCGTTCACAAATCAATGTTACTAATTTTTTTACAACCTATCATATTTTTAAAGTAAAAATTAATAATTATAAAATGTAATATAAAATACTTTTTATTATTTGTATTTCTATTTTAGCTATACATATTTGTTGTATATGTACATGTATATTCACGAAAAAATATTTTTTACAGTAATCATTTTGTATGATTAAAATTAGATAAAACATGAAAGAATATAAACTTATTTAAATTTATGTAATAATACATTAGTAGTTTCACTATTTTCTATTGTTTTGGATGCAGAAATATTTATATGGTAAAATTATGGGAATTATTGTTGAGTATTTTTAGAAAATTTACTTTAAACTTGTTTGGTTTGAAAAATGATTATGAATTATTATGTAATTTTTTAAAAAGAAAATTGTTCTTTGAATTTTTGTATAGAGATAAGATAAACATATTTAAAGATATGTAAGAAATGGAGTTTAAGTATTATTCTAGGACAATTGACTTTTTGATTTATAAAATTCATTACAAATGAAATGATTGCTTCTTCTTTTTATAATAGACATAAACTTCTTTTATTTAGGGTGGTTTAATTTTGAAAATTTTATTATGTATTTTTTACCAAAATTTGATTTGATCTCATTTATTTATTATTATTTTAATAATGTTTTTCATATGATAACAAATAATTGGTGTATAAAATATTCATAATTATGTTAAAATATTTATAAACATTTACATAAAAAAATATTGATATGCACTTTTTAAAATTTAAAACACTTTTAAAATATATTGAAATTATAAAGTATGCTTTCAATTGTTAGAATAAGAACTATTGTCCTAATTATTATAGACAAAATAAGAGATTCAAACTCTCATTTCAACCTTTGGAGAGAATTTGTATGACTAGCCAATAAAGAAAAAATGATTTAGACAAGCCAATCGTTTCTATAACGGCTGAATTCGTCTGATTTGATTTAAAAAAAAAATCGCATGCACTAATGTATATAATTCTTAAATATACAAAAAATTAATCAATAAAAAATACTTTTTCTAAACGTAACCAACTCTAAACAAAAAATCTGTAATTTCATAATTTTTTATAATATATAACATGGTGACAACTTCAAACTTTTTGTTTTTAAGAATCTCGTCATTGACTAATTTCAAAACAAGCCAATTAAATAAATACCTGACTTGTTAGCATGCCCTAGTTACTATTTAATGGATTTGATCATGTTGATGTTCCTTCTTCCTAGGAGCCGCTTCTTTAAGAATACAAGCTCTATCCTCGTTTGAAAGTGGACCTTCTTGGTAAAATATGTAAAAGTCGGGTTATAGAAAAAAACATTATGTAAACCATGCATTGATGTAATGTTTTGAATTACCCTGATAATTTCAGGTATATAGTGTTGGCTCCTTCAGGTCAGGTATAGACTATCTAGCACTGCAAAACCGGCTGCAACCCCACCTTCATCAGATGATGATATTTTTGTACGCACCAAATAACCGCTTTGTTTGTTCATGATAACCCTATTCGTATTTCTGCAATTTCATATTCAAGTGTTACACAAATTTAAAGTAACCATGACAGAAATGTGGCCAAGTAATGTACCTTAAATAAGTACCGAACACACCAAGTTCTGAAACTACACGATCTTTATGCCAACAACCATTACGCATCAAAATTGCTGCAGAAACAGATGGAAATATCCTCTGCATAAGGATGTAAGCTCCATCTTCTTGAGAACCTGCTTGCTGCAATTTTAGGAGGGTTTCCCTCACATCATCACCGTAAATATTGTTTCCTGAAAAGTAGGTATAGTTCGTTAGATACGTTTCTTCCACTTAGTAGGCTGAATCAAAGTTTAGGTGGTATAAGACCTCCTCCTTCTCTTTGGGGTTTCATCACAAATAACTCCGGCTTTTCAATTGCTTTTCTAGCAATGTTAGGGTCATCCAAACACCACAACCCAGCAAAGCATTTACGCAGTTTGGCAATGTCATCTTTGCTTTCAAGGAACCTGCTTAACTCAAGGTTTAGTCATAGAACTGCTTATTTTCTAAAATAAAATTAGGGCGGGGGGAGGCTTGGATTATTTATTATAATCAGAACGTGTTTAGCATATATAATAAAATTCGATTTCCCTAAACAAAAAATATGAAGTATGAGTGTAAGACGAATTATCATACATAATTTATTTCCTTCTTGAACTGAAGAAGTACAGTAGAAGACAATAAAAGTCCAAGAATAGTGGATAGGAAATCTTCCATAAAAAGTAAAAAATGAAGCGTGAAAGCGAAAGCCAGAACCAACAAGGCACATTAATTCAAACCTCCTCATTCTAGTTTCTTAATTTCCGCAGGAACCAATCAATCCCTCAGATCAACATCTAATCTTTCCTGCAGCCACTATAAAAGAATTTTTTTTTAATTTACATCTCTACCATTAGTGCACTGAATCCAGAAGACTTCTTCCAATTGACTAGTCTACTCTCTTCTCTTTTCGTCAAAAACCATCTAGAATTAAGATCTTCTCTGTAGAAAACATGAGCTTTTGATACAAGATCCCTCCAGCCTATGCACTAATATTTTCATTGAAAAGCCTCACATTTCCAAACCTTCAACTATTCATTCCAGAAACTTTATTATGATTCAAAACTTAGAAGAATCCAAAGATAATCGTTAATCAAACTCCTTGCCATCATTGGCTAACAATGATTGCAACAGCATCGCGAACGATGCCCCTGGATCATATATTACTTTTTAAATTTACTTTACCGGACATTTAAAACAAAAACCTTTCGTTCCTAGAGGATACAAGATATCGTGACCAACCAACTAAGAAATGTATGGACGGGAAAGCAGATCCTGAAGGATAATCCCATTTTACATGATAACTCTCAATTGTTCAATCGCACATTCTTTTAAACAGTGTCGATGAATTGATCAACTGCTTTCAAAGCATAAAGGATGAAATTAGCTTGGAAGATATGAAGAATTAGAAGATACCTCTCAAGCACACCAGGCTTTGCAAGTTCCTGCTGAATCTTTTTGGTGCCAGCCAAATGATAGGATATGGAAGGACATTTGATGGCAGAAGATTGTTCCATCAGTAACCTAGCTCTCCATTCCTACATATATTGAGCATCCCAAGCCATGATTTTGCAAGATAATACAATCGTGTAACAAGGAGCAATTTTATGGTAAAAGATAATTCATGTAATCGAAATTAAGTGGAGAAGAAGAAATGTAAATCAGATTGTTATTTTTGTGGGATTCAGCCAATTTGTAAACAAGGCACTAAAGTATTGAAATCGTTCAACCCCCAACTGCCCCATTAGATGAATTATTTGTGGCAAATTGCAGTAACTGCAAATCCCAATGTAAATATAGTAAGAGCATATCACAAAGGAGTAGTTAATTGGGCAAGTGAAATGAATGGAAAGCAATGGATGACATTCAGACAAAGCATAAACCAAAAATGAGACAAATCCCCAAGAAATAGTAACCTTGGGGAAGAATTCCTCATTGTATTAATTGGGCCAATAAATAGATGCCTAAATAATTCAGGAAAAATGTAATCCTCTCAGCTCTCTCCGCCAGCTTTACTTCACTTGACATGCAACTCCTTTTATCATGTGAATCTTAAAAGAAGTTTAGTAGCCTAAAGAATAATTGAATTATTGACTATACAGTACAATTTGCTAACAGTAGTGAGCGAGAGCCACTGCTTATGCCACATAGGTCAGATCTCAATGTTTAAATAAAGAAGTTACGTAATAGAAACCAAAACAGATGTTTCTACCATAGAAAAAACACGGTTCTTATGAACAGAAAAATGGTGATTTCAAACCACTCACTGATTCTGAAGGATAGTCATCTGGTGTATAGCCAGCCCGGAAATAAATGACTGAAATAGCTTGTCCATTCCTGCAAGTTCCAAGAAATTATCGTCCTCAACAATTAGAACCTTAACATGATTAAATCACTAAAATATGGCTGAAAGTTTTATTTATGGCTAAATGTTACATACACTGAAAGTGTTCCATCGGGAAGAATTTCTCCTTCTTGATCAACTTCTGCTAACGTCTTTCGTATAGTTGAAATATTATGCGTGCTAATTAGCTAAGGACAGTAACAACGAAATAGTATGTACTAAGTATAGAAACTTCTAGTGGTTTTCTTTACGAAACTGATGAAAGCATCCTCGATATCACATGTAATTATACAAATAAAAGAGACTGCCCTGCTATATGGGAATAAAACGAACGTGTTTCCTTTTGTATTGTAATTAAATACAACTCTAAGCAAAGGATATTTTTCTCTAAGAACAGCAGAAACAAAATGCTGGTCGTACATGTTCCGTTCTTCAGCCTGAACCACAATCATGATCACCGCCCTGGACGGAAACGTCAAAAAATATATTAAGGAACCGAAACCAGCAGCAGAAGAGCTAGAGAAAGTTAAAGGAAATTTTTTTTCTCTGAACTGACCTCGGGTTGTTATACTCACTCCAAGCTTTAGCTAAGGCCTCTGCATACTGATTGACGGCATTGTTGGCAGGGATGCTTTTGGAATCTAGTCCAAGCAAATTTCCATGGCGAGAAAGTATGTATCTAGAAAATGACCAACTAATATAAAGATAGTTCTACAAATGAATAATTCTTTATAACGAAAATATATTTCCACCACAGTTCTTATAAGTAATTACAATCATAGTATTAATCCGGTATAAAAACACAAAGTGAAAACCCCCAAAAGTGCTATTGCATAACAGAAGTAGCTATATAAAGGATCATATAGGTACAAGATAAATAATTTATACTACACAAAAAGTAGTTAAAAAATTAGCAAAAACTGAATACTTTCATAATTAACTTGTAAAAGTTTCATCCTAAGACAAAATCACTATCAATATCAGTCCTATGGTAATTAACAATGTGAGAGCAATGAAAACACGAGTATAAAGATTAAAAAAAAGGATGGAATTTAGAGATAGAGACTACCATCGGAAAATAAGTGGATTCTGAGAAACTATAAAGTTTAAACACACTATACAACACAAAAAGAAAAAGGACTTCGTAACACGTTGAGTCTCTATGTTGCAATTTTAGTTTTTTATGTATTTCTTAGACAATTAATTCTCCCTTATTTTTAAACTAAAAAGATTTTATCAATCCTTTGATTTTCTTCTAATTAAAATTATCAAACATCACATCCTACTGAAATAATTTGCAAATTGAATCACTTAAATTTGTTCTAATTCTTTTACTCAACTCGTCAACCATAATACCAAATTATACCATAAATTTTTTCTTATTCAAACCCTCATCTTTTTATATACTATAAAATCCTTCGAATTTATCAAAATTGTATTAAATTAGGCACTCCCTACTCTTTACAATTATATTATTTCTTAAAACCTAAAACATTTGACAAAAAAAATAAGACTTCGAGGATTTTACGTGGAAGAAAATCATTAAAGGCCCATATTTACTTTATTTGAAGCAAATGAAGAACATTAAAAGAGAAAAAACTTAATGTGATCGCCTGTAATTTAAACTAAGGACACCAAAGTTTCAATTAAGTTAAATAGAAAAGGAACATAGAAAAGACCTATGGGTTTACAATGAACAGATTCAACAACGAGCTGCATAGGTGAACGGGTCAGCCAAGGACATTACTGAACAGTGGTGAGAGGGTGGACGACAATGTTTTTCTTTGGTGAGAAGAAGGATGCATAAAAATGCGTGAGAAACAGTAAATGAAATCCCACCTATTTTTCTAATTATTTTTTCACATTGCTTTTCTCCTCCTATTAGTATTTTCATCCTCCCCATCCTTCCCCGAAATCTCAACCAAACACCACTCGAGTTCAAAACAAAAGATGGGGATTTTTCTCTAATGATTGGCAAAAGCTCTCAAACCTTAATGTTTCCTGATACCAAAAACACACAAGAATGTCCTAAAAGAATAAGGTTCCAAAACTCATAATTTAGGGGAATACATATGATTTGTACAGTGCTATCCCTGTTCACCCGCGGTGGCTTCCAATATTCCACACAACATATAAACATAAGTAACAGCATTGAGAGTTCGGTATTTAACTTAAGCAAACCCATGTATAGCTGCAATGAAACAATTAAGTGCTTCAAGATGATAGCATAGTATGTGTAATTTGCAGCAATACTTACCTATGAAGTTCAGTCACAAGATTACTCAGACCGGCAAATGAAGAGGCAATAGTGTTCAGTTCTATTTGCAAAAGTGATTTAGTCTTTTCATCAAGCATATAATCTGAACGATGTAACCCCAATCGAATTTCCTATTAAAATTTTGGCGGAGAAAAATTCATCAACAAATCCGTTTGACTCACTTCATCAAGAAAAGTAAAAGATGAGGTGGAAAAGATTATTATGGCCATGTTTAGATAATTTTTTTCTTAAACACTTGAAGAAAAAAATAAAAAGTGAAATGAACAAAAATTCTGTTATATATTAAAATCAGTTTATCCACTTCACCTTTTAGAAAATCACAGGACAGAAGATGTACAAGAAAAATATTTGATTTAGTTTTTCCTTTATAAATTTATCCAAATAAGAAATATAAGATTTCTATTTTCTATATACCAACGTTAAACTTACAGTGACGCTCTAATTTCTGAACAATCTAATTCCTATCTCTCCGAATGAAAGAATATGAGCACAAAATGAGTTCTTTTGAAAGATATTTAAAACAAAAACAAAATAAAAAAGAAACACTGATCATTCCTCTCGTGATACTCCTGGTGTACATTAGACACAATTACCTCTTTCTTGTCAATCTGTAGCATCTTGGAATGAATATCCAGAAGTCTTGAAGTGAACTCATCCGCTTTCTTAGTTCTGCATTGAGAAACAGAAAAAGAATCTCAACACACATACCCTACTACGCTGTACCAAAACTCAAGTAGCGGTGCCACTTGCATGCATGCACAAGATATCTAACAAGAGACGATAGCACCGCAGAATTTGCAAGTATGTAACCCGGAGAGAGACTGTTGGAGAAACGTTGCATCCAAGCTGATCCGATCAACGAGTTCATTGAAAATAGGAGCCAACTCAATCGCCTCGCTCCAGTGGTTTTCCGGAAATGGCGTGGGTAACAAGGCAACCGGAGCATGCACCAATCCCACGCCAGGAACGCTTCCCGAATTCTGCAATCAAATTCAAATCGAAGAATTCGTAATGGCGACCGTTACAAAGAACATTCGACGCCAATTTAGGGTGTGATAGTTAACGAAACGTAACGCAGTGATTAAAAGAAAAAAATGTTGAGATTGACCTGAACGGATTTATCGGCAACGAGGAGGCCGTGGAGAGAGCTCCAAACGAGGGCGTCGTAAGCGAGGGTGCGGAGAAGTTGTTGATCGAGGCAGTGGTAATCGAAAAGAGGAGAGTGTTGGAGTGGAGTTAGAATGAGAGGTTCAGGGGGAGACATGACGAGGTTGGGGGAAGAGGAGACGAAAGGGACCGATGGAGAGTGGCGGCGGACGGCGGAGAGAACGGGGAAGGTGGTGGATTTGGAAGCAGAGAAGAAGGGTATAGTCTCCCAACATGCAACGCAACCAATGCCTGCGCTCATTTTCGCCTTTTCCACTCTCGTTCGTGGGTACAAACAATGAAATAATAAAAAAAACAATAAATAGTTTCTGATTTTTCCTTAAAAAATAAATATTTTTAGAAACTGAAATAGCAGTAAGTAACGACTATTTTTCTTTTATTTATTTATTACTAAAAGAGAGAGTTGACTTTTGACTCTCCCTAATTAGTATAGTTCTAAGGTGACACCTTTTGGAGAATAGGAATCTGTGCGAGCATTTTCTTTTCCAATTTGTTCTTTTTCGAGTCCCTTTCAGTGGGCCATGGCTCGTAAATGGTTTTTTTTTTCACGTATGTTTTTTCTGGTTATGTGAACTCTAAAAAACTGAATTTAGTTTAAATTTAAAGATGTTTTCTTATTCATGAAACATAGTCATATTTTATTTTTGGTTGTTATAATTTTTTTTCTTACTTCTTATTTTATTTTAGACTCTCCAAAATATTTGTATTTTGTGTTTTGTCCTTACTATACTTGGATTACTTGTATATTCTATTTATTGATTTTTTCTTCAAAATGAAATGAATATTATAAAACCTAAATAAATAAATATTTTACAGACTGAAAAAATAACAATAACCAAAATTAGAAAAAAAAATTACAGGATAAGAAGCAAAAGACAACTAAATTTTGAAAACAAAATAAAATTACTCAATTGACCCAGTTTATAAAAATATTAAAAAAAAATGACAAGCGATATTTCATTAATATAAAATCATTAGCAAATTAAAAATTAAAATATTTTATACCATTTTTATTTCAAAAAGAACACACGAGTTACAATTTTCTATAACTTGGATTTTATATAAAAAAAAAAAACTAAAATGACATTTAAAATGGCTTGTTTGGATCTTAGAAAATGGCTTTTAATGCAGAAAAAGAGGTTAATGAGTGACCTTATTGCAGTCACATCACAACTTAACTTCAAACCATTTTTCTGAATATGTAATGCTGTGGATTCTCAATTTATTAACATTTTTTAGTATAGTTGAATGCTTCTTAAGATTACTGCACCAAATTTATAAAAAATATATTACAGCTTTTAATTGGCTAATATACACCAATATTTGATTGTGTTCAAACAAAATTTATATGACTTAATAATCTATACCAGGAGATTATTGAAAAGGACAGGTTAAAACAGTTCAATAACTTTATTGGTTAGAACTAATGTTGTAGATGAGTACATTTGATAATCAGACACCATCCCGTAGGAAGAGCTAAAAGATACAACAATGCATCTTCTCTTCTTTTACTGTTTTAGGAGAGAAACAAACACAATCAGGAGTGAGGAAACTAATGGTGATACATGTAAAACATTCATAATATTTTGAATTGAAGTGATCTTGGCTCCATCAAGTTAGGTATACAGTGTCTACCACTCCAAAACCAGGTAAAACTCCACCTTCATAAGATGATGATACTTTTGTACGCACCATATAGCCACTTTCCTTATTTATGATAATCTTATCCTTGTTCCTGCAAATTTCAGTACATCAGTTTCAAGGATTTGCAAATTTAAGCACAGAAGAATGATAAATATGTAGCTGAGCAATGTACCTTAGATAAGTACCAAATATTCCAGCTTCTGCAATCACATGACCTGTACTCCAATTACCATCACGCACCAAAATTGCTGGAAAAGTGGCTGGAAATATTCTCTGCATGAGGATGTAAGCTGCATCTTCTTCAGAACCAGCTTCCTGTAATTTAAGGAGGCTTTCCTTCAAATCATTACCATAAATGTTGTTTCCTGAAAAGTAATTACACTTCGTTATGTAAGTTTCTCTTCCAGGCGTTTTTTCTAATGAAGTGTTGAATCAAAGTTTAATACAAGACCTCCTCCTTCTCTTTGCGGCTTCATCACAAATAGCTCTGGATTTTCAATTGCGTTTTTAACAATTTCTGAGTCTTCCAAACTCCACAACCCTGCAAAACATGCACGCAATTTGGCTACGTGGTCCTTGTTTTCGACAAACCTGTTTAGGGTTTTGAATCAAGGATTTTAGGAAGAGATATCAACCATAGAAACAAAATATCTTTAGAAAAAATGAAAAAATTAGTCACAGATCAACTTATTTGCTAGGAAAGAGCAATTTGTTGTTATACTAAGGAATGGAGTTCCACTGGGCTATTGTCTATAACAAAAACCTATTGGCCTTAGGGTACAATCATATCATGCTTAGCCAACTAAGTAAGGCATTGATTGGAGAGCACCCTGAAGGATAAAATCTTAAGACAATAATAACTTACAATATTCCATTTTACACTTTTCCTTTAGGCATAGAAGCTGTGAATTGATCGACAGCTTTATAGAAGCATAAAGGATGGAATAAACTTGGAATATATAAGAATATTAATCAGAAGATACCTCTCAAGCACACCAGGTTTTGCAAGTTCCTGTTGAATCTTTTTGGTGCCAACCAAATGATAAGATATTGAAGGACATTTGATAGCAGAAGATTGTTCCATGAGTAGCCTAGCCCTCCATTCCTACACATTTAGCAAGATATACCCAAACCAGAAGAACTCGTTAATGTTAAAAAATAATGCAACTTTAGCAGGAAAAATATTATGGCTGAGAAAATCCATGGAATAGAAAGGACGAGGTAGGTAAATACAAAAGTAAAATAATTTTTGCTGGTTTAAGATATAATTGAGCTAGATGTACAAAAAGTAAAATGAAAGAGAAAGTCTATACACTGTGATGTAATGAAGAAGAAACTGTTACACTAACCAATCTCAAATGAATTTTGCTTTTGAAACAAACGTTATAGGGCCCAAGTAATAGTATTCATCATTACTTTTCTTCATAATATAAAAGAAGTCAGGTTACCAGATAGGGGGATCAAATATAAGTTTTCAATACAATATCATTTCCTAATAGTAGTGAGATATACTGGGTTCAGAGAATTAATTCTTTACTAATTATTGAAAAAGGAGTTATAGTCAATAGAAAACAAAAAGAGATGCTCCTATGTTGAAAAGTCAGTTTTTCTCAGCTAAAAAACTGAATTCATGAATCTCACTGATTCTGAAGGATAGTCTTTTGGTGTGTAGCCAGCCCGGAAGTAAACAACTGAAATTGGTTGTCCGTCCCTGCAAGTTCCAATAAATTATACTTCTCTACTGTCAGAAATGAAATATAATTAAACCAAAAACTTTTAGAAGAAAGTCAGATTTTCAAGATAAAGTTTACATACACAGAAAGTGTTCCATCTGGAAGAATTTCCCCTTCCTGATCAACTTCTGCCAATGTTTTCCTTATGCTTTTAATATGATACGTATTATAAAGCTAAGGAAAATAACTCTTACAACCCAAAATGTAATGAACATAAAACTTTGGTAGTTTTCCTTACAGAACATCTCTATGTATCCTTTGATATCGCATTTGATAGTCCTAATAATACAAATCAGAGTCTGCATTGCTAGAGTGTTCCTTTAGTATCATAAGTATTACTAATAAGAAAAGGATATTTATCTCTTAGAAGGGCGGAAATATAATGCTGCTCATACATGTTTCGTTCTTCAACCTGAACCACGACCAAAATTGCAGCCCTGTACATATCCATTCAGAAATATGGCATGGAACCAAAAGTATTAGAAGAACAGCAAATGAAAGTGAAAAGGAATTTTCTTTCTCCAAACTGACCTGGGATTGTTATACTCACTCCAACCTTTAGCCAAGGCCTCTGCAGATTGATCGACAGCATTGTTGGCAGGAACCCTATTGGGATCTAGTCCAAGGATATTTCCATATTGAGAAATTAAGCTCCTGGGAAAACACAAAATAATACCATGATACACATCAACGTGATAAATTTATCTTCAAATAAAAATCTACCACTAGAGTTCGGGTAAATAATTTCAAGATTCACAGACTATATGTTAATATTTTGTCTTCAAATACATCGATTTCTAACCACTTGAAACTTCAAATGTATTCCTAGACGTGTGTGTGTGTTTATCTTTATTGAGAACAAAAAATTACACATTTTCCTAAACAAACCCATAACAATGAAACAAAGACCTCAAAAACAAGAGATTATAAATTAGAGATGAAAGCCCAATAAGTGAAATTTACAGCAAGTCCTTACTTATGAAGTCCAGTCATAAGACATCCAATCAAAGCAAATGAAGTGGAAATGGTGTTCATCTCTATTTGCAGAAGTGATTTAGTCTTATCATCAACCATATAATCCGAACGCATTATTGCCAAGCGTATATCCTATTAAAATTATGATAAGAGAAAAATCAATACCAGGAAAAATTCCCTTAACTACAAGTATTCTAGTAGTTTAAAAAGAATAATAATTAGAGTAGGAACTAAAACTGTTTCTCTCTTAATAGTTTCGGTGGTACAAATTTCATACCAACATACACTTACCTCTGTTTTGTTAATCTGTAGCATCTGGGAATGAATATCTAAAAGTCTGGAGGTAAATTCGTCTGCGTGCTTAGTTCTGTATTGACATGAGCAGATAATATTATATCTGATTAAAGGCAAATATTAGACTGAGGTGAGAAAAGAATCTAGGCAGCTACAGGTAGTTACAAAATGTATGACGACAGAACAAAAGATTCCAAGCAAATATAGTACTCGTGGCATCAAATGAAGCAATTGTTGAAAGGAGAAGTTGAAAAAAGGATTCAAGAACCAATTGTCATAGTAAAGTATAAAAGTACTTCAAAAGGTTTATGAAAGTCCCATAAGAGTCTAAAATAATTACTGAAGTTAAGAATTACATATTATTAAGAAAAAGATTGTGAGAGAATTGGTGTTGGATCTGCTTAACAACATTCCTTAGGACATTCGTTGCCTGAGCCACCTTTTCCTACTCAAAACCTTAATAAAAAAAGTTGTGGTTTTTTCTCCTTATATATTGTTTATTCCTAGCCAATGTGAACCTTCAATTCACACTTATTCGATTCCAACAATTGGGTCACGTAGGACCGAATTTAGACATTGCAGAACCAAAAATCAAACTTACCCACACAACATAAGTTTGGACAATGAGTCAAAATTCACCCTACAGAATCAAATTGTAGTATAATATATATTTTCTTTATGCTCCCGTTTTCATGGTGCCAAAAGTAAGTTGACTCATTCGATGCCTCGTAATATAACAACACGAAAACATTACCTTGATAGAGATTCCTGAAGAAATTTCCCATCCAAACTCACCCGATCAACAAGTTCGTTAAAAATAGGAGCTAATTCACAAGCTTGCTTCCAGTGACTTTCAGGAAATGGCCCGGGCAATAAGCAAAGCGGAAGATGCACCAAGCCTACACCAGGAACTGTTCCTGATCTCTATGATAGGCAACATCGATTGTAAACATCAAAATATCATTTTAGTACCCAAAATCACTGTATCAAATTTAGTTCTTATATCATAAACATCAAGATTAAAACGATAGCCATTTAGTAACATCAGAATTGAAATGGTATTTCATAATTTTACAAATTAAATTACTCGGTATTTTTAAATCCAAGGTTTAATTCCATGTATTACTTAACCTCATCTCAAGTTGATGTGTGATTTCTGTTGTATAGCGAGTTTAAGTTTCACTCAATATCACATAAAATGAGAATTGACCCCACTTATATAATGCATGTGAAATCTCCCACCAATATTAAGAAAAAAAGTAGGCTAATAAATGAATAATAAATTATTATCATTAATGTCAAACTTTAATCATGAAACATACTACTTACTGAGAGAGTAAATTTTCTCCAAAATCTCTCAGACACTGTTTCCTTTTATATTTTTATACTAATCTCTTAACTTTCTGAGAAATATTACACTCGCTGTTTATTACAGTCACTCATGTTATCTAAGAAACACGCATTATACAAAATAAAATCTCAAGAAATCTGTCATGGTTTTAGTATAATTTGCTCTGTTATTTTAAGATTTTATATCTTTTATAGCCATGCAATTACATTACATTAACATTAGTACAGAAAATTGTTAAACTATGAAAACTGTACACATGTTGATGAGTTTTTTGGAAGGTGAGATAACCAGAAGTAACAAAAGCTACAGAAAGCAAAGGAACCGAATCCAAGTAACAGAGAGAAAACAGAACAGTGGCAGAGTTTGACCTGAACCGATTTATCTCCAACGAGGAGGCAGTTGAGAGTGCTCCAGACAAGAGCATCATAAACGATGTTTTGGAGCAGTTTTTGGTCGATACTATGATAATCGAAGAGGGAAGGGGCGGCGGAAGAATCAGTGTCAGCCTCTGCAAGAGGAGCAGAGTTGAGAGATAAAGGCTGAGACATGAGTTTAGGGAAAGAGAGTGAGTGTGTTTGGTGGGGGGAGAAGGTGAAGGAGAAATAGGGAAAAGTATAAGAACAGGGAAAAGTGTAAGAACTCAAAGGCTGAATCTTTATCCCAGTGAAAGAAGGAGAACAAAACAAGCACCCAGATCTACCACCCATTCTCTCCCTCTTTTCATTTCCCTTTATATATTCCTATTTATTGCAATCACCACTGTAGCTACTGGTAGTACTCTATCTTTTTTCTTTTTTCATCTTTTTCATAAATAGTGCTCCAGCTAAAAAAATTGATAATAATATCAAAGACAGATTTTTTTCTTTTTGTTATTTGACAAGGTTTGATTTGTCACTCTGGAATGTTCTTTTTTGGCATCCATCTGAACAGAATACTAAACATGTCCTTAAATATTAGTTTTAGTTTATTTGTCAAAGAAAAAGGTTATAGGTTTTGTGGTTAAAATGGTTTTACATTAAATGATGAGTTTGGGAGAATCAAGATGCTCTAAAAAAGAGAACGTGAGTTGTATAAATATGTGTTAACAAAAATTACTGTTATTACAGATGTTGGATAAAACAACGTAGAACATTTTGATTTTAAGTTCATATTTTAAACATACTCAGGTGTTAGAGTTGGATTTGATAACTGAACATTTCTGTTAGAAGCTGGCAGCTGATAAAACGAGGAAGGAAATCGGGTCAAATTCGAATTTTCAATAACACTTTTCTTTCTTTAGTTTATTGATACATACAAAGAACAGATATGTTATGCCAACTGTGATAATTCTGATTATTTGAGACAGTTAATTTTTTTACATTAATTTGATATTATTTTTAGTTACTTTTTATTCTCTTCTATCTTGTAATAATACAAAAATTTATATTTTTATAATTATTTTATCATTATAATATGTATTAAATAAATATAAAAATATATCATGATACTATTCTTCCTTAATTATATTTCTTTTTAATCCAATTGTCTAAATCAGACCATCAAACCAATTCTAACTTATCAAGTGATAGACAAGAAAAATAAAGAAGGTAGTAGGTGGGTGCAAACTTTTAGATGTTAAAAGAACTTGAACTTTTATTAAATATTATAAATGTTGTGATGAAAAAAAATAAAATCACTATAAAAATAAAACTTGGATTGTCTGATTCATTTTGTTGAAAATATTTTGATTGAAATAGTTTGTTTAAAATTGTATTTATATTAAATGCCATTATAAGGGTGTAATATTTTAATTTAGTATGGTGGGGTGGGTAAGATTCTTTACATACTTTAGATTTTATTTCAACTTAAGTTAGTCAGATTCATGATTGATGGTTGACTGAATTTATTATGGTTAGAAGTTGTTCATGAGTTAAAATTTCAAGAAAGCTATTGATCTAATTTACTTAAAAGAACATTAGGATGAATTACATTAATATTTTTTTATTTTTGTATTAATATTAATCAAATTTAACTTGTTTTTAATCGAAATGAATTAAGTTGGATAGATTGGATTTAGACATTAATTTTGGAAAAATATTTGGATTATAAAGTCTATAATTTATTTATATGTTTAGATTTGATTTCGTTTGGAAATGAGATGTGTTATATGATGATTATAATTGTATAGTTTGGTTCTTTTACAATATTAGTTTGTCTTTTTATGTTTTGTTTATGTTATTTGTTTTTCTCTATAAGTTACAAGAGAGCGGACATGTAACTCTATTATAGAATAATTAATTTTCTTTAATTGTTTTTAAAGGAACCATTTCGTGTATGTATATATAGTTTTAGTATTAAAGTTATATACACAAATACTTTATAATTTTTAATTATCTCTTGTTAACAAAGAAAAAAGTAAAAATTATCCTACAAGTAGTTAAAAAATCTTGTAAATTTTAATTGAAAAATAATTAAGATTAATTACAAAATACTAGTAAAAACATGTGCATTCACTATTTTATAGTTATGAAATTAAATATAAATAAATTTTATTATTTTATTTTAAATAATTTTTATTTATTTTATAGATAATTTTATAATTAAAAAATGGTTAGGTTTAAAAAAACAATTAAGTTTAAAAAAATAATTAAGTTTAAAAAAACCATTAAATCTAAAGAAACTATTAATTTTAATAAAATAATAAAATAATTATTTTAATTAAAAAATTATTTAAATGATAGATTTGGAAGAATATAGAAAAATATAAGTATAGATAATAAATTTTGATATTTTTTAATGTTTATCAATTAGCCAATATTTACATAATTATTTTGTATTTGTATGTAATTATTTTATCTAAACAAGAAA
This sequence comes from Vigna angularis, assembly GCF_016808095.1. Lineage (NCBI taxonomy): Eukaryota > Viridiplantae > Streptophyta > Magnoliopsida > Fabales > Fabaceae > Vigna > Vigna angularis. The sequence continues at coordinate 25,936,607 of NC_068975.1, read as the reverse complement.
ATTAAAATTTATTAAATCTAAATCTCTGTCTAAAAAATAAAAAATCAAAAAATATTTTGAAATAAAATCAATTTAAATTTAATGGATTTGAGTATTGGAGAAATTATAATTTTTTCTATCCAAACAAAAAGTTAAATAAATAAAAAAGAAAAAGTCACCTTGATCTAAATATGTAGGATGAATACTTTACAAAGGAAAAAAAAGGATTTTGTGTGTAAATAGTGTTAGGAAGCCTGTATTTTTAGTATAAAAACTTTGTTATGAAACCCAAATTTAAATTTCTATTTCATTGATTTACAAATTACTTTTTCTACCAGGGATTAATTCATTTTGTTACATACATGATTCACTTAAATTATTGTTTTTATCAACAATAAGCTTTAATTGACCTCTTTTTTAACCTATATAGTGTTAGATGTTTTAATAAATGAAAATATTTGTTAAGATTAATTATTGATATTCAAGTAAACTATTCTACAATCGATCTAATTAGTTTTGTGCAAATTTATTTTTGGACTTCATAAGCAAATAGGGGTTGGTATATATAGTTAGAAATGTGTAAATGAAATTAAACTTATTGAGTTAGATTGATATCCAAAAAATTTAGTTTTTTTTAATGAGATTAAATTAAACTTAATTAACTTAATTTAAGGACTAAATAAGTTTGAGCATTGAAGGTGAATGACCTCGCAACTTCAAATAATATTAAATATAAAAATATTGTTCAAAAATGTTTTAAATAATTTGAATGTTTATTTTAGATAAATACTTTAATTTTATTATCATAAAAAAAATTATCAAGTCAATCCATTTTTTATATACTAAAACAAATATATAAAATAAATTAAAAAAATGAAATATTTATAAGTGAATGAATCCATTAATTCATAATAATAGAGTTGAATACAATTTTTTTTAGCTTACTTAAAAGAATTAGTCATATTGCCTTTTAGGGTGTGTTGACTTTGGCAAATAATTTGGGAGAGTGAGTGGATGAATTTGAGAAGATTTGAAGATAAATTTTTTGTTGTTTATTTGAGTGGATTTGGAGGTGAGTGAAAATGAATTTAGAAGTAAAGTGTGTAAGAATTAGTATAGAATTTGATTAATGTGACAGATACAAAAAATGGTCTAATGGATAAAAATTAAAAACTACTAAAATACCCTTAATAGTAAAAGTAATATAAAATGATAATTATTAATATTACATATAATTTTGAAAATTATTATAAAGAGAGAAAAAAATAAAAATTAATTTTTAAAATTTCATGATTATTATTATTATTATTATTTCTTAATTTTTCAATTGCATTGAAAATGATTTGAAGGAGGATAATACTGGAAATCAAATTCTCCTCCCGCAAATCCTCTCCAATCACCGAAATGAGCATTTCGCAAATCACTACCTTGACTCAATCTCAAATATCTAGAAGTGAACACAATAAATTCGTGTAAATCCATCCTTTTCCATCTGTTTAAATAATAAATCGTGCAAAGTGAATACAACATGAGTCTTACTTATTGTGAGTAACTTGTATACAGAAGGGATTGTTTATAATAAAATATTTTACATTATCAATTAATTAAAATTTTTAAGGTTTTAAACCTTGGTCCTAATTTTTGTATGAAAATATTAGTTGGGTCATTATTTTTTCAACTGTCTCAATTGAATGATATTTTTTATAAAAATGAACACATTTTATCCTAACCGTTAAGTGCTTTCTGACGGCGTTAAATATAACTGACGTGTTTATGCTGACATATATTGTTTGATTACGTAGAAATGTTATTTAAATTAAAGAATCATGATATGGCTTATCAAAATTGAAGGTGTCAAAGAAGCTTCCAAAGCCCTTCACACCCAGCACTGCCATTGACACGCTCCTCGACTTCGAAGCCAAGTCCCACGCCGTCTTCTCCTCCGACCCTAATCTCCGCAACCTTTCTCGCATGCTCTCCTCCCTCCCATCCCTAATCGATAAACTCCACAAACATAGCGGCTACTTCCCACGACCCCTCCTCCAACACTTACTAAAAATATTGTTGTTGGTGGTGTTGGACCCTCTCTTTTCACCCAGGCTTTTCAAACAGCTTTGTTGGGAGAAAAATGCAGGGACGAATGATGAATGAATGAATGGAGGAAGATGATGCTCTTCTGTTTTTGATTTCTTGGTGGATCGAATTGGTTCTCCAAGATATGAAACCCAAACCAATTAGCATTAATGATAAATCCAATTCGGGAAACTTTAACGTTTATGATAAAATTGGAAATTAAAATCCCAATTATGTTTCTGGAATTTAATCCTCCAGAAAATCTCTTTTAAGAACCCTAATTAAAATCTGAAATCTAAATTGGGAAAATTCCCAATTTGAAACCCTAATGCTCCTGAACCCTAAGGAAAATCCAATTTTCTGGTTTCTTCTTCTTCCTGGTTCAGGTCGTGAAGGCACAGGCAGTGACAGTTCGCACATCAGGTCTCGCCATTTTTGGTTTTCGCGTTCTGTTTCTGCTCTTCTTATCCTTTGGTGCATGCTCAACCATGACAGATTTCATTCTCTCACAAATGGCGGCATAGCGGCAACGATCGTTCAGTGCGGCATAGCGGCAGCGATCGTTCGGTGCGGCATAGCGGTAGCGATCGTTCGGTGCGGCATAGCGGCAACGATCGACGATGAAGGCGCGACGAGGAGGACTCGCTCAATGGTTTTTATCTTTTTAATTACCCAATCAATGGTATGCCTGCTAATGACTTGCGCCGGCGAAGCTCCGCCAACGAGGTCAATGGGAGAGTGAGTCCATTGAAGTGGGTGGTGAAGGGAAGTGGGTGGTGAAGGGAATCTGACCAGATTTGGATGAGCACGTAAAATGTGTTCATTTTTACAAAAAATATAATCCAGTTGAAACAGTTGAAAAAATATGATCTAACTGAAATTTCCATACAAAAATTAGGACCAAGGGTTTAAATCAATTTTTAATGTGATCCATTTTTTCATATATTGAGAGTTTAAAAAATATTCAACTATAAATAGATGGCTTAAATTATGCTATAAAATAAGAGTTTAATAAATGCATACAGACGGGATAACTAATTTTAAGATGATTTATACAATTATTTTTACCTTCTCTTTAACTCATGTAACCAAAAAACTAATAAGAAAACTAAATATTTGCCTATTGTACATATGAATACAATCTAAAAAGTTTATTTAATTTTATAAAATAGTAATATTAAGATTACTTTCATTGCATATAAATATTATAAATTGTTCTTTTTTTTAATTAACGTGGAACTTTTAATTCGTAATCCTCCCATTAAAGTTGAGACATGTATATTAAATATTTACGCGAGACTAAATATTTAAAAATGATAAATTAAATAAAAACCTAATAACAGTCTAAAGAAACTCAATCAACTAATCTAGTAATAAAAATCAATTAATTTAAACCTTATAAAGTGAAAAATACTATTATTTATAAATTCATCTTTAACACTACTATATAGTCTAGTTATGATCTTCAACGTAATAAATTAAAAAAGAAATAAAAATAAATGACAATAACAGACAAATTTATACAAAGATGTGAGATGAAAAAAAGAGTCCTCTCACTCACCCTGCTGATTCTAACAAGATTAGAAACGAAATTAACATATTGAGTTTGGTTTCTGATTGAAATGAGAACCAAGTTTCAGAATGGATGGCAGAGATTCAGACTTTTGCGATGGTTTGCTCCTTTTCATCGCTTGAACCATGATGCGAAGAACTCCCCAAAGTCACTGTCTTCATTGCTTGCGAAGCCAAAGTTCTCATTACGAAAAGATAGAGCTTGTAGCAAATGCTTGAATGAAGTTCTCCTGGCTCCATCTGCAAAAAAATTCTGTAGAGATGTTGAAGAGATAGCAAGAGTAATGTCCCTGTGTGCTTAGAATATGTTCAAGTTTTTCCTTCCAAGTAACGGAACCACTTTCAGATTCTTTACTTTTCTTTCAAGGGATCAATGTTTTATGAACTTCCGCCACTTAATGCGAAGCTTTAAGGCAACAACACGTTACTTCTCACGTTATTGTTATTATTATCAAATAACATAAATTTTAAATTATAATGTTCTATTATTCATGTATTACTTAACGCTTAATATCATTTTTTATCTTTATTTTAATTTACTTTGTTTAATGTAGAATTTAACTTTTTTTAATATTCAATATAATCATAATTTTCATAATTTTTTTTTTCAATTTGATATTTTTACGACGACATCTAATTTTTAACGACACATGAGTAATTAGTTAAAACACTTGATGTTTAATAAAATTTTTAAAACACTTAATGTTTAATAATTTTTTAAAAATACATATTAGTTAAATATCTTTTAACCTTTTAATAATTTTTTAATGATATCCAAGCACAATTTTTTTTTTATAATTTTGAATATAAAATTCATAGAATAAGAAAATGATTTTCAAATTCAAGCAAGTAAAGTCATAATTCCACAACAAATGTGTTGTAGTCTTAATAAATGGGTTTCTAATCAAAATTATAAGATTTTGCTTCCTCTACGCCATGATTATTATCTGTATCTCATGTTAATAACAAAAAAATAATTAAAACATTGTCATTATCATTATAGTTATGGGGGTTGAGGTATTAATTAGGGGGTGAAAGGAGTAAAAGCTGAATTATAAACTTGACCCAGATGTAGGCCCGTATAAAGGAAGATATTGGCTTATTATCTTTGTTCCCGCCATCAAAGACCACGCGAAATTCATTTCGTTACTAGTAAGCTCTCCGTTCATCGCCGTGGGAAAGGTGGTTCTCTCTCTTTCCCTTTGACGAATACTGTTCTTTATTCTTTCGAATTGTTTTTCTTACTACATTGTTCATGAATAAGAGAATGACTAATCAGTTTAACATTGTGAGATCATCATTGACGTTGCATTCCAAACAGGTTTATCTGTTAATGACTCAATGTGTTTTCAAATTTATTTCTGCATCTGAAAAAGGATTTTAAGGAACAAGGAAGCTTCGAGAAATTCCACTACGGTCATTCATCTCTTCTAATGCAATTAATATGAATCGAAAATAGGGAATAATGCCTGATGCAATGACCGATTCATGGAGCAGAGATTCACGTAGCGTTTTCCTTCTTTCCTTAACTCACTGAGAAACCTGACTCTAGATCGATGTTATCTGGAAAACAACGCAGATCTGTTTTAAAATTTCTCTAGCTTCTAAATATTCCTCTGGTTTATTATTTTATGCATTAATATCTCTTCCATTGACAGGTTTAAATCAACGACTGCAGCGAAGTACTGTTTTCTGTAAAGCATCATGTCAAATATTACAGTATGCGCACGCTTTAGGCCTTTGAACTCAAAAGAGAAGCAAAATGACAGTAACTCTGTTTGCATTCGATCTAGAGATACCGAAACTTTCATTTTCAAGGTTTTTTTTACGTCAGATTAAGGGTCTATTAGTTTTCACTTTTGCTCTATTAAACTCAGTGAATCACACATTACGGTAAATAGTAAAATAATTTTGAATTAATTTTTTTCAGGACGAAAAGGATGAAGAATCCGTGTTTAGCTTTGATAGAGTGTTCTACGAACAGTCTGAGCAAGCTGATGTCTATCAGTTCCTAGCTCTTCCCATGGTTAGAGGTACAGCTACATAATCCTCATTACAAATTTATGTCAATCAGTCAACGCAATGCAGATTGAAATCTTCCTTAATTTGAATGACTCTGCTTCCTTATGAAATGACAGCTTCATCACGGCCAAATAGTGCTTATCAACTTCGGTTATATGAAAAAAATTATCCTTATAGTTCGTGTAATGCTAGTGTACGTCTGCACGTCGTACATTCAAATTTTAAAAATTTGGAATGTTTCATAAGAATCAAATTCGGGAAAATGACATTTCCCTTAATTATAGTTTGCTTTTTAGTTTTTTTATTGACACCAGGCTTTCGTTTTGTATGTATTCCTGTAAACCAAATAGATGTTGTTGATGGATACAATGGGACAATTATCACTTACGGCCAGGTAAGATATTACGCGTCTCCAGTTTGCCAAAAGCTTTTTGCTTCTTTTTGTTAAACTTTAAAATCAACAATACGAGATCGTATGTGGTTTTTCTCCTCAAACATGGCATCTACACGTGTATCAAGAGTTGTGAAAAATTACAATATATTGCATCATACGAGCTTCGCTGAATATGATCCCTTGCATTAGCTCAGAAATACCCTTTTGGAGTATATTTTGGTTATGTTTGAAGGGGGAAAATAAGAACTGAAAAATGTGTAGATGAGGCATGAAGTATTTGAACTGTTACTTCACGGTGTATCCGTGTTGAATTCAAATCTAGCTACTCTGGAAGTAAGGAAAGGGCACCTGATGCTAAAACTAGACAGTTCCCTTTTAAATATTTAGCGACGACAATTTGCAAAATCTACAATGTTGTTAAACATACCTGTTAGTAAATATAGTCTTGTTATTATATGCCACATATGTTTCTCTACTGCCTATTGGCTTAAGAAAATATGCTACACATGTTTTCCATTACGAGGGACTACCGTAATTATTATATATATATATATATATATATATATATATATATATATATATATATATATATATATATATATATATATATATATATATATATATATATAATTTTATTTTCAGCAGAACTTATCAACTGTATTCACGAATCCATTTTTCTTTCGACTCCAATTGCTTAAAGCTTTAGTTTTCCTACAATCAATTGCAGACTGGAGCTGGGAAGACATATAGTATGGAGGTGGAAAATTGTCACCTAAAAAGTATCTTAAAACGATCTTACAAAACATCAAATACAGGAATATAAATGACTTCTTCTCTGAAGCAGGGACCTGGTATACTTGAATGTGGTGAACAGAAGAAGGGACTTCTTTCAAGAGTTGTAGAGGGACTTTTTGATTCCTTAAATTCTTCTGATGAAAAGAAAACATATTCAATTAAGTTGTCAATGGTACTGAGACACTTACTCATTTAACCACATCAGTCTTACAAAATCATCTGGTTATAGTAAATTATGTCTCTGATTTTGTATCTGATTCGTTCAGGTTGAAATCTACATGGAAAAAGTGAGGTATGAATAGAAAAAAAAAAGTATTCCCTCCCCCCTCCCATTGTACTTAGAGCGTATTATATGCTTTTCTGGTAGGAAATTTTCTTAACTTTGGGAAAAGCTAGTTTTGATGTGAATTTGGATTCTTCAATAGTCATCAGAATAACTCTATCCTCTTATGTAGGGACCTATTTGATTTATCAAAAGTTAATATACAAATTAAGGAGAGTAAATCGCGAGGAATATTATTGCCCGGTGTTACAGAGGTGAGCTGTTTTTTGGGAACTTTATATCTTGTTCCATTCTGATTACTCTTTTTCTATCTGAAACTACTTCTCTGTTCACAATTATATACGTGCTCTTATGTATATGATTAACATGTAAAATTTAAATTTTGAGGCATGGGTATTGGATTATTTGGTTAGGATTTTCTTAGCTCGTGGACTTTATCTTTTCGCTATGCCAGTATTGATTTTATTTTCCAAAATATTAAGAGATTAAATGTGAGTTTACGTGCTTAATCTCTCGGCACATAATATTAACGACTACATTCAAAAAGTTAATTTATAAGATAAAATTTACACTTATTTTTACGTTATAATTTAGTTTTCTTATATGTTATATGTAAGATTTCTAACATATTTTTTCCATCAAGGACTAACATCTTAGTATGAGATTTTGTATTTATAAATAGTTTAATAGATCCAATAAACCTTATTAATATAAATTCTAATATTATTAAGAAATCAACTTCAAATTAAATTTAATTTAATTTGTAAAATAAAATTTTCACATATTTATATCCTATTAGAAATGCGATTTCAAACTCACCCGTTAAGCTTCAAGAAAGTAAAGTTAAATCGACTTGACATTTTAGTGTGAAGCAAGGTCTCATTTCTTTTGATTGAGTATTAGGCGAAGCTCTCTCCATGAGCTGATTCAAAAATTAGAGTGGAGCGGAATCATTCAGTATTTATGTATGCTACATAATATTTGTCTAAACACTAATCCAATAACAAACAAAAAGGAAAATAATTGGTGATTCTTATTCAATTATTGCCATAAAGGACTAACGGGACCTTTTGAGTTTTTCATTCAGATTACTGTGCTGGACCCTGTTGAAGCATTGCAAAACCTGTCTGTAAGAATAAACAACTTGAACAACATTTTCTGAATGATTTTACAATTATTTCGGCTTCTAATTGTGACCTCAAATTTGTAGAAGGGGATAGCTAACCGGACAGTTGGTGAGACCCGTATCCTGCTTTGACTCTTAGCTCACCGTTCAGTTTTTTATTATACCTTTTTATTTTTTATATATAGTTAAACTACATAGTACATGTGGGAGGAAAAACAATGGCCATACCCATGGTAGTGGCCGATGTATTTTGGTACTTCTTGTGCCTGTTTAATGTTATTTTCTTTCTTAGTTGATAAAAAAGGCATAACACATTAGGGTAAATTCCCTGTTTTCTTGAGGGAGGAAAAGCAGTGATAGGAATTAGGAAGGTTACTTGCGTTCTGTAAACATCCTAAACAAAACATGTAGAAATGAACATGGCCAGCAGCAGAAGTCACTGCATTTATATATTCACAATTCAGCGAGAATTTTCCAGAGATAAAAGGTCATACTTCTTCCATAAATATGTGATCTGCTTATGAATCATTCTTAAACACTGAGACTTTGAACAGGACGAGTTTCGGAAAACTAATTCTAGTGGACTTGGCTGGGTCAGAGAAAGTGGAGAAAACAGGAGCAGAGGGAAGAGTTCTAGACGAAGCCAAAACCATAAACAAATCCTTGTCTGCTCTGGGAAATGTAATAAATTCTCTTACATGTGGTCTGCAAGGAAAAACAAGCCATATCCCGTATCGTGATTCCAAGCTCCCTCGAATTCTTCAGGATGCTCTTGTTAGTCCACCCTCCCTTTTTTATAATCTATCAAAACATACCCATTTTTCACGAAATCAGTTTCCCAAACATTGTATCTCCTATTCACAGGGAGGAAATGCTAGAACTGCATTGCTTTGTTGTTGCTCACCCAGCGCTTTTAATGCATCCGAGAGTCTGTCCACTCTTCGTTTCGGTGCAAGGTATGTCATCCCTGAAATCTTGAGGCACTGCCATTTTCTTTTCTTTTCTTTCTTTATTTTCATCTGCTATGTTTAAAATGATGTCAGAGCTTCCTTAACAAAAGTTCTAATTTTAACTTTATTTTCTTGAAAGAAATTACTTGCTCATGTGCTATGGTGAGCTTTTATATAAGATTCTATATTTCAATATTAAAGAATAATTTCATATATTGAGAGAACTGATTTAAAAAAAGAAACTGAAGTAAAATGATTTGTACAAATATGTATTATTTTAAAGTCTCACTATTTTAATTGTAAACTTTATTAAAAAACAATGTAATATAACAAAACTCAATTAAATAAAATAAGAACTCATAATAATCTTTTTAAGACGTTTATATTATAAACGTTCTTAGATTAAAATAGCGGAAACATTTTATTTATGTCATTTAGTTATTAGGAAAAATAATATATGTGGTGATTTTATTTTTATTAAATGGCTACAAAATTATTTTACAAATGTGTCTATTTTATTCTATATTTAATACTTTAAATAATGAAATACAGGTGATAACTAGAGCTGTCAAAATGGGTCAAAACCCGCGAGCCAATCCGGCCCACCACGGGTTTGAGCCGGGTTGGATTAAAAAAAGTTGTATTTTTTTTATGTAGGTCAGATTTCAACTCGACTCGTTTAAATTCGGTTCATGCGGGTTGAACCCGTGGTGGGCCGGGTTGGCCCACCAACTCACCTACATAATTTTATTTTATTAAAATTTAATTTTAATTTTATAAAAAATATTTATTATTTTACTTTTGCTTGAAAAACTTATTTAAGTTTCTTATTTTCAAAATTAATTAAAAACTCGAGTGAAATTTGGGAGTGAAATTTGTTTAGATTTGTATTATAGAGAGTTTATAATTATTTTTTATTTTAAAAAAATTGTAATTAAGTGAGTCAGTGAGCCAACCTGTTTACCCACCAACCCGTGGTAGGTCGAGCCTGGTTCAAAATTTTCTGACTCGCTAATAAATGAGTCGGGTTGGGTTGACTCACTAAGTCACCAACCTGTGGTGGGCCGGGTCGGGCCGGATGGTCCGTTTTGACAGCTCTAGTGATAACATGATTTTTAATTTTATTCCAAAAAGGAATGCGAAATTTCTTTTGTATCACAATAGTACATGTAAACAACATATTTATATTATTGGTAAAGTCGGTGAATGTTGAATTAGGTACACATTAATTTTACATGAATCATATTTGTTATATTTATTAAAAAAAATTAGTATTTGTAATATCAACATTTAATAAATATACTAATGTTGTTATGACATAATTTATTATTCTTGAATTAAATATATGACATATAAGTATTTAATATATATATGTAGGTATAGTAACTTATAGCATTATTAAAATTAATGTTAACATGTTAATTTAAAAGTAAAAAAATAATTATAAAAATCAAACTAATACTTTTATAAAATATCGAGCTATAGAGTTAATGAGTTTTTCTTTTCAAAGTTTTTCAAAGACTAAAAGAACTTATATAATGTATTATTTTTCCAATTTATTCAACTTAATCCAACTAATATTTGTTAATCTAGACCTAAATTAGAACAGTCAAAATGAGCAAACTAATATGACTGTCAAATATGGCAATACAATTTTTTTATTGGGCTGTAATTTTTACCCAACCAGATAATGTATATTAGGTCCAACTAACAATTTTTGTTAATTATTGCCCAATATAAAAATTCATTCAAACATGTAAGTTAAATCTCAAATAAAGTTTCAAAACATAAAATATCAAATAAGACATTAAATTAAATTTTTGAAACATGATAAAAACAAATTCATTATAAAAAAAAAACTTTGAAATACACTCAATCGAACTCCAAAAAATCTATTCAGAAATTAATTTTGACTTCCAATTTGTATAAATCAGAAGTCATTTTTAATTTTCAGTCTGTACAGTTTGAAAATGGAAAAGCAAAAATTTTAATATGCATGGATGTGTAGGATGAAAAATATGGAGGTGTAGTAAGAATTTGCCCAAAAATATTATACCTACTACTTGAGTCGACTTACAAGCACGTGGACCGACCATTAGTTTGTTTGAGTTGGGCGAAAAAATCTGAATATATTTAGAAGTGACGCTCCCTTCACCACCCCATCTTCTCCCTACACCTTCCCAATTTTTTTTAAATTCTAAATTTATCCTTCTTACTTTCTACTTTTACCAATTTTACTTTTCAATTTTTAAAACCCTAATCTCAATCCCCTCTCACTTTCAATTTCCCTTTCACTCTCAGCAGCAAGCCCCCACCCCCTTCCACTGTCACTTTCTCTCTTTCTCTTAATTTCCACTTCTGTTAATACAATATTTTTCATTTCCTTTCAAATTCCACGAGATTCACTGAACACCCAGTGATCATCGAAGAGAAGTTCAGCTGCTCCTACGGCCTAAACGGTTTGATTTACAACGACAAGGGTTATCTCCTGGTGGTTTAGAGTTTCAAGTTTAAGCATGGATTTTCAAATTTGGTTATTTAAAGACAAGAAAGTGGAGAAGAAATTTTTAGCATATTATATTATGGGATCATAATACTTCAAAACTCATCAGAAATTATAAATGTTTTAAATTTATATCATGCAAAATTTACTTTTTCTATCAAATTTTGTGTTAATGGAAGTGAGAATTAAGAAAAAGAGAAAAAGTGACAGTGGGGGGTGGGCGCTTGCTGTTGAGAGTGAAAAGAAAAGTAAAAGTGAGACGGGATTGGAATTAGGGTTTTAAAAAAAAGTAAAATTGGTAAAAGTAAAAAGTAAAAAGGATAAATTTAGAATTTAAAAAAAATTGGAGAGGTGTAGAGAGAAGACGAGGTGGTGGAAGGTGCATCACTCTGTATTTAGGTTATATTTCTTGAGTCTAATATGATGTTAAGATATATTTCTTCCTGTTTCTTCCTATGCCTCATTGAGGGGGTGTAAAAGTCAAAAGTGCTCTTAGTCTCCACCGTTATGATCCTTCCTTGTTTAAAAAACTTATAGATTACACAAAAGTCATTTACTCAACTGTAAACTAAAAGTTTTGATCTTTATGGGATGCCGAAAGAAATTATAGGGGTGCAAAACGAAAGCTTTAATGTTTAGTTAGAAACTTTTGGACTAGTCCATCGGACCAACCCATTATGAGAGTTATACCTAAGCTAATAAGAATTTTGTTGAAATAATTTGGTTAAGGTAGAAGATAAATTTTCCCATAATAAAAATTCAAATAAATCCAATCTTGTTTAGTTTTCACGAACTTTTTCTCGACAAGCTTTACACATAATCATGACCATCTTTAATGAAGAAGAGAGTTAAAATAAATATTCACCCAATTAAATTTCTATTTTAAAATGCTAATTGCAGGGCGAAACATATAAAGGCGTCGCCTCGCATGAATTACAGTGAAGAAAAAAGTGATACAAGTTCTAGTGCTGCTTCTCCGTCTGATGACGAGTCAAGCGCCAGAGTTTTGAACAAGGTGGGAATATTGTAGTAAAATCCCTTTCTAATTAGAAATCGTAATAAAATTTATGTTAATACAGTTGAGGGAGAAATTTAATGTTGAAGATGTGAAGTTCCTAGAGGAATTGTTCATACAAGAGGGCATTCTGTTTGACCTTTCATCTGTTGAAGAGGAGTCAGACATAGATGACCTCACTTTACAGATGATATCCTTGCTGCAAGCAGCCATGGAAAAGCTTACAGCTACTGTTGATGAGGTAAGACAAAAATGTGCGATAATCTTTTTCTTACAACAGATACTGTTTCGGTCACTTCCAACCTTTTGGGCACTTTTTTGTTTACCAGATACTAGGCTTGGTTAAAATGCGAAAACGGGAGAAAAAAGTGACAGAGTAATAAACTTGTTTCTTAGTCTTTTCCTAAATTTATAAACACTTTATAACATTTACTCTAAAAATAAAAATTTACCATCTTTCCCTTTTTCTTCGAAACTCTGCAACCAACCGTACGTTAAACCTGTTTATCCTGTAGTAAAGTTAAAAGCTTCTGAAAAATGCTGTATGAAGAATAACACAAAATATTTATTGTCGAACATATAATTTCACAGCTTAAAAGGGAGAATGGCATTCTCAGGGCCAAAGTTGATGCCTCCACGGATTCTCTATTCTACAAGGGAGCAGAGAATAGTTCCATTTTTCAGAATATGATTTCAGGTATCCTGACTTTCTTTCTTCGTTGGTCGGGTTACACTTCTTCAAGACGCTGGCAGTGACTACTCATTCTTATATGATGCCTTGCCGCAGCGGGGCCTTTAAATACTACCAAAATAATGCATAGAAATAATAAAGATGCCTCATGCTGATTCACTTACTGTTGGACATTTTGGGGGCTGGCTAATAGCATAATATATGATGAGATGGCCAATTCATGGATTGTATCACAATCGATAGCATTGTTAGTGAGCCTATGTTTAACCCGAAAATTGTTTTATATGAATAATAATTTGCCATTGATGGCTGTTTCCTGACACCTCTCTTTATGAATTCAACCATGTTAGCACAGTAGATCCATAAATTCACAAGTAGCCAATAAAAGTATGGACCATTTGAAGTGCTTCAATTCGTCTTGATTTTTACACTGTCGTAAGCAACACAATAGCTGTGCAGCTTAAGGGTAGGAGGCACTGGATTTCCTGATTGCGATTTCTGAACTGGTTTCTAGTATGCTATGTAATCTGGATGAACGGGATACTACTATAAACTAGTGTTAAAGAATTATGGATGAATCATTAAAAAAAATTATGGATGAACGAGCTGGGTTCAATATCATGTTAAATTTCAATAGAGAGGATTTCCAACAATAAGACACAGCAGTTCAATCAATAACGTGCAGCATGAGCCCTTGGATAGATGAATGTATATGTAAGGTTCTATGTTGCGTCACGTCATTGGTTGCAGTTATTTTGACTGTGTTGGATCCAGGCACTGTAATCTTCCTTATAATGCAGAATTATTTCAACAGAAGGGGAACAGCTGACATTATCCCTTATCAATATCAGATTATCGACCGTCAGAAATCTTGCTTAGGAATGTTTACTGAGAAGTGTAAAATGTAAAGGTTCTCCGTGGGTAGTCGATGATTACGAGGTGAAGCAATACAATCCCGTGGAAATGCAAGTCAAGCCACAAGCGTGCAATCCCTCGCAAGGAAAAAATCATCTCCTTGCTTTTGTATTAATGCTTTCCCAAGTTTCCGTTACCATTTCTATCGTTTTCACAGCGTTCTCTTTCCCTCCCTGGGGCAATTATTTTTCGTGGCCAAGTTCCAATGAGTTTAGGTCTCTTAAGGGAACGACTTAGGACCTGCATTGCACTCACTGGATTGCGCTAATCACTTAATATAATAGCGGTTGACGGTGGTAACATAAGGATAGCATGGTAATTTTAACATAAGGAACATTTTCCTTTTGGCTTTCATTTACTTATCCACCATCTAAAGCAAGGGTCTTATTGTTTATTAGATAAGACTTCACGTTAGCTCTTTGAAGCAACCAATGGGACGTGCATATATAAAAGGCACGGAATCATTTTCTATGATGGCAGTGTATGCAGCGCTATAATTGGTATCAACTTATCAAGTTGGTAGTTGGTTCCATTGGACACAGGTGAAAACGTGCAATGGCTTCCAAGAATGTATTTTTTCATTTTGTCTTGGTTTCCATGTGTTTAGCTAGGTCAAATTCGGCGGAGTTCAAATACCCAGCAGTTTTCAACTTCGGTGATTCAAACTCGGACACAGGAGACTTGGCTGCAGGGTTGGGCTTTCAGGTTGCACCACCTAATGGACAGGATTACTTCAAAATTCCATCCGGGAGGTTCTGCGATGGCCGTCTCATGGTGGACTTCCTAAGTAATTTTTATTTATACCCTAATGTTATATTATTTATAATTGTTGCAATAACCATTACTCAGAAAGCTTTCAAGCATGAATATAAACATAAATTAATATGGAAAAAAAATACTATAACATTATACGCCAAAAGAATTAAGCTCAGGTGCTACACGATAAATAGTTACCGGCTTCTTTGTTTTCCCCGAACTAACTAGCCTCCCAATACGTAGCATCAAGAGATTGATTCATCTTAACCTTTTGCTTTTTCAGCTTCCTGCCAATTCTCCTATTGGTTGGCTGTCAATATTACGAAAACGATCTGATTTTCGTCTTTACTAATTTTTTGTTTTGGTTTAGTATATTTAGTTTACATTGAAATAATTTATCATGTGCAACAAGCTGAATTTTTGAATATGAAATATCATTTTTTAATAATATATCAATACAAAGTTACATGTGCAACAAGCTGAATTTGTTTCTGTTAAAAAGTGTGTGAATATAATAAAAAAAGATCAACATATTTTATTTTATTTATTTAGATTTAAGTTTATGAGAAAATTATAAAGTTTTTATATTAATTATTGATGAAAATCAAAATTCTAAGACAGGAATTTGATTTTGATTTTAATTATAATAAATAATATTGTTATCCAAATATCAAAGTTTAGTTATTAATGTTGGTTAACACAAGCGTTCTCAGTCCGAATAATGCAATTCAGTACTAAGGATAAAAAAATTTAAATTTTTAATCGGTTGAGTACATAAAAATTAATGTCTTTAAATAAAAGTTTATCCTTATCACCCACTGAAATTTAGTACATTGATTGATTATATTGCTATTGATTCAAAAGAATGACTTACTTCCAATAGAAGGTATACGCACCAACCAAACAAACAAATATCAGATGGAAAACTAACTAATAGCAGAAGTTTGAAACTGAAGCAAAGCTGGGAGGGATAAAAACCTCTCCTTACAATAGTAGTCAATAGCTATGGCAACCAACACTTGTACCCTTCAGATTCTTTCCCTCATTGCCATCTGCATACCTTGTGCCATATCCTTCCAGTTGGATTTTCCAGCAGTTTTCAACTTTGGTGATTCAAATTCTGATACTGGTGCTCTTGTTGCCGGTGGTTTTGAGAGCCTTTACCCTCCAAATGGACAAACTTACTTCCAAATACCATCGGGGAGATACTCTGATGGCCGTCTCATCATCGATTTCCTTAGTAATAAATCTCCATAACCTCATTTTTGCAATGCCCTCATCATCTGTTATCTTCCTTCACATCATGATCCCAAGTAGAAGTTTAGGTCTCCCTCTGCCCTATAAACAACTCTTTCACTTATTGTTCCATGTGTTGTTGGTTTTTTATTGCAGTGGATGCTATGGACTTGCCATTCCTAAATGCCTACCTGGATTCTTTGGGTTTGCCAAATTTTAGGAAAGGATGCAACTTTGCTGCAGCAGCTGCAACTATCCTCCCAGCCACTTCATCTTCCCTCTGCCCCTTTTCCTTTGGGGTTCAGGTGTCTCAGTTCCTCCGATTCAAAGCTAGGGCCCTTGAATTGATTGCCAAAGGTATCTGCCAAAGCACAAGATTAGCATATGGTTCCTTAATACTTTTAGTGGTAGTTTCCCATTAGAATTAGAATTTCTTCTATGTTGATCTTTGATTAGAATCTTTCTTATACAAATTATTGAAATTAAATTCCATGTTTTATCTCTGCTAAATTTATGTAATGTTTTCAAAATTGACTTTTGCTATACTACTTCGGCGGCACAACTGGTTTGCTGTCAGTTTCATAACTCATTCATTCGTGTTTAAAAAAACATCACAATGTTTCAGGCAGGAAATTTGATAAGTACGTCCCAGATGAGAATATTTTCGAGAAGGGATTGTACATGTTTGACATTGGCCAGAATGATCTTGCTGGAGCATTTTATTCAAAAACTTTGGACCAAATACTTGCCTCAATTCCGACAATTCTTTTAGAACTTGAAAAGGGAATAAAGGTTGGTGTCAAATAGTATGCTTCTATTTTCATTTAATGTTTGGGAAAATTTTATTCCAAAACATTCTTGAATTTATGCATCCATAGGTTATATACACAGTTTTACTGAGATTAATACGAACGAGTTCTAACTCTTTAATTGTCCACTAGAATCTCTATGACCAGGGGGCTAGATATTTCTGGATACATAATACAGGGCCTCTTGGATGCTTGCCTCAGAACATCGCCAAATTTGGAACTGATGCATCAAAACTTGACGAACTGGGATGTGTTGGTTCACACAACCAAGCTGCTAAAATCTTTAACCTACAGCTACACGCTCTCTGTACTAAATTGCAGGGCCAATATCCAGACTCGAATGTCACATACGTGGATATCTTCTCTATAAAATCAAATCTGATTTCAAACTTTTCCAGATACGGTTAGCATCTCCGAGTAATTTTTATTTACTTTCCACGTTTCAGTTCTACAATTTTGACTATGGATATTTACCGTTTCCAAGAGTATTAGGCTCAAAATTTTAGATTTCAAAATGTGTAGCTAAAATTTCTCATATGGCTTTGTCATCACTTGTCACTTTTGCTGACAATGTAAACATTATATAACTATTCCAGGAAATTTATTTTGTTGGTTTGTTGCTTTCTTTTGTTAGTACTTACCCTTTTTCCCCATGGATCAAACCAGTGATTACAGGAAATATACTTCAAAGTAGTTAGAAAAGGCTATAAGCCTGTTCAATTTCTTGGCTCATTAAGGACCCTTTATCAGTCATAATACCAGTGTCACATTCTATTCTGTGATTTATCATAACAATTTGTGGGGAGGAAGAGCAGTTAATTTTTATGATTGCATCTTTGCAGGGTTTGAACAACCTATTATGGCTTGTTGTGGATTCGGAGGTCCACCCCTCAACTATGACAGTCGAGTTTCCTGTGGGGAAACAAAGACCTTCAACGGAACCACAATCACAGCACAAGCTTGCAATGATTCTAGTGAGTACATAAGCTGGGATGGGATTCATTACACTGAGACTGCTAATCAATATGTAGCATCACAAATTCTCACCGGAAAGTACTCCGATCCTCCTTTCTCAGACAAAATGCCCTTCCTACTTAAGCTCAAGTTCTAGACATCCCGTTATATTTATTGCTATCATTATTTGATTCTTTATGTGCTCGTATCTTCAAAGCAATAGCTCATTGTAATTCTAAATGTCAGTCAAGCTCTTATTAATGGTCTGTGATGTTCAAGGATTGGTATATGACACATTCAAGCTTCATGGTTCATTTGTATTTTATGTATACTATCAAAGAGGGCCTTTTGGGGTTATCACATTTGATATGTTCTACTCTTTTTTTTTTTTTAATTTCAATTTTATACATGGTTAATGCTTCATAATAAGGCAGTATAGTGATGACGCGACCCTCTTTGAGAGGAAGAAGAAGAAGAGAGAGAGAGTTTGTTCTCAAAAGTTATTTTGGAAGCTAACATTTATGCTTCGAAAAGGTTGTTTTGAAAATATGTTTTAGAAAGCTTGTTCTAAAATATATGTTCTTGAAAGCTTGTTTTGGAAATTTTATTTCAGAAAGCTGGTTCTAAAATACAATTCATATATTCTGAAAAGCTTGTTCCTAAAAATTCTATTTTAGAAATCATGTTCTGAACATTTAAAAATGCTTGTTCCATTCCAGAAGAAAAGTTACTTTCCCAAAATATAAAAAGGTCATTTTAAAAGTTGAGGGAGTGTGGAAAGAAAAAACCGAAGGGAGAGTCTAGTAAGACGTGTGAGGCCCGTAATGTTAGTCGGGACAGGAGCCCAATTTGAAGTAACATTGAAAGCCCGTGTTGGCAGAAAAACGCCCATTTTTTGAATGGCGGGGGAGGTTGTTGCAGTGTGGAGGTGGCGATGGAGCAAGAGTTGGATCCCTCTCTCCCATGTAGCCAGCGACTGCTTTCTGCAATTCTCGCCATGGAACCTTCCGAATGCCTTATCTCCCATGCCAGGTTTCTCTTTCATTGCTCCTTCGTCTTTTTATTTCGCAAGACTTCGAAAAGTAGTGACTGAATTCGGTACGTAGGGAGTGTGGTGGAGGCTCAATCACAGAGCAAGTTCAACAATTCATCTGGCACCATTGCCTCTCCTCTCCTGTAATTTTTGTTTTCTCTTTTTATTTTCTTTAAATTGCCTTATAGTTGCATTGATCGTATTTTAATACTAAATACAGGGTGATTTTCATGTTCCTTACCTGAAGAATTTCCTCAAGAAACTCATCGCTCAAATTGAGTTCGACCATGGCTATGTCTTGGACAGCTTATACGAACTCTATGCTCTCTATATGACATCATGCAAGGTTTTCTTTGATAAACAATTTTCTCCCAAGCTTCCTTTTTTAGCTCTTAGGGAGGTTTTTTCAGGATTTTACTTTTTCCTTTTTTATAGGATGATAGTTTAGAGAAGGGAGACGCCAGAGTCAGCAAAATAATTTCGTTTCTTTTTCCTGATGGTAAAGAGTGATTATAGTGATGTTTCTGCATTTCTTCTTATAATGTTGTTTCATCCACCTTACTTTGGCTGGTAAACTGTTATGCCTAGGTTGTTCTGAACTGCAAAGTTGTCCACACTCTAGGGTACTGGTCTTTCCATTGCAGTGTTCTCGGAACATGCTTGAAGGTGGTACGGGGTATGCTCATATTTCATATCATAAGAAACTGTTGCAAATAGAATGCAACATTTCAAGGTTTTTATGTGTTGTTTGTCAATGCAAAGTTCTTCGAAATAATAATCAGTACTCTTGCTCTTTGATAATGCAACATGTGTTGAATTCAGCAACACCATTAATTTGGGCATTAGTTGGATCTATCTACGTACAGCTTCGAATAATTCTTCCCTGAACATGCATATGTTTGTGGAACATGCATTAAAGTTTAAAGTTGGTATTGGTTTGGTTGTGCAGTTGCTCAATATGGAAACCGGGTCTGTTTTTGTCTGAGTTCATACTTTCTCATCCAGAATTATTTTCTAATAAAACATGCTTCGAGGTTAGTAACATATTTAAGAATTTTTTTAATCCACTAGAAATGTTAGTATTATCCAATCATGAATAGCTTTGCATGCAACAATTTTGTGATAATCATCACTTATGGGAGAGGCTGAGATATAATTTTCCCTTTACAAAGTTTGAAATTTGTGTTCTGTTTATAGATTTTTGTCATTTCGATATTGCATTAAAATTAGCTTTTAGTTCTTATTTTACCTTGATGCACTATTTTTAAAATTTTAAGTAGGTTGGTTCAGGAGTTGGCTTAATTGGATTATGTCTAGCTCATGTGAAAGCTTCTAAGGTATGGTCAACTAATTATTACACGGGTAATATTAGATGATATTATTGTAATTAAATTTAATAAAAAAGCAATTGTAATTATCGTCTATGAACAGGTGATATTAAGTGATGGTGACCTATCAACTTTAGTTAACATGAAGTTTAATCTGGAGATGAACCACCTGAATGCCGAAGCTGGCATGCGGCAAAGAAACAATGACCAAAACATGGTCAGTCTCAATTTGAATAGACTGTCATAGGATTTTGCTTTCATATATAGAAAATGCTATCCTCACACTATATGGTAGATACTCTGAGCTTTTTGCTAAACCGGTTCAAATAGTAATTTCCAGTATTTTTCCCCATTCCCTTATTCCTTACAACAGTTTCTAGTGCTTGAACATGTGATAGTTGATTTGTTCATGGAAGTCAACCTTTGAATTTTCATTTTCAAATCTTGTTCATCTGATAGTGGATTCTCCATCCCTTTGACAACATTTTCATTTTTTAAAGTATGGGTTTTCTTCTTGTGTATATAAAGGAGAATATAACCTGAACTGTACTTATTAAGGCTGGTACTATGAATTGATCATGTATCTCAGGTAAAATGCTTGTATCTGCCGTGGGAATCTGCATCAGTTAGTCAACTCCAAGATATCAGGGCTGATGTTGTGTGAGAGTTTAACTATACAACCTTTGAGACATAATTTCGTATATTATTTCCATTTTGTTCGGAATTCAGTTGTCATTCTTAATATATTATTATTTCAGTCTGGGTGCAGATGTGATATATGATCCTGTTTATCAACCACATCTTGTTCGAGTACTTGCCATTCTTTTGAATCCGATGAATTCGGAGTTTTGCAGACAGCATGCAAGTTGTAAGGGCATTTCCCCAAACATTAAACATGAAAATTGTGAACATAATCACGAACATGCTATTGACATATCTCACAGTAGATTCAAAGCAAGCCATGATGATGATAGTTACAGCCAGCCAAAGGAAACACCGGTGGCTTATATTTCATATGTTATCAGAAACATTGAAACTTTCAACTATTTCATGTCCCTGGGAAGACAGGCTCATCTTGATATTGTGGACCTTACTGATTCATTGAAGCCACTAAATCTCCTCTGCTACATGCAATCATACAATCAAGCCAGTGTAAGACTATTGCGTATCACTGGCAATAATAAAAATGGCTAGTATCTTTTCCTTTTTTTACTTAGAAGCAATAACTAATGATTTTAGATCAGGCTTAGGTTATGCTCTAGATCTAATCTACTTCAATATTAACACTTTCAAACAATATTTCTCTTCTTTCTTTTGGATTGTCACTGACTACTTTTATTTCTCAATTATCTAAGAATAATTCTTCTATTTTTATATTATACTTTATTTTCTTATTACATACCTCCCGCGGCCCTTATAAAAAAGTTGAGTGAGTTGGACATTTAAGTATAGGCTGTAACATAATTCACACATTAATTTGTACGTTATTTTGTGTTGGCTTAAATGCTTACTTCGTCGTCATGTTAAGAGGTGAATTTCTGTTTAGTATCCGGTTTTAAAAATGAAGACATTGGGTCCCTATGTTATGAAAAGTGTATGAATAAGGTCTTGTTCGTTAAGTTGATAGCAATGACGTTAAGTCCATGCTGATGTGGTCGTTTTTTTTCTCTTCTCTCTTCTGCTGTCCAGCTTTTTCTATCTATTGTTCAGCTTTTCCTTTAATGATTTGTTGAACTTGTTCTTTCTTTGTGGACCTTATTCATATATTTTTCATAATATAGGGATCAAATGTCTTTATTTTTAAAATCGGATAATAAACAAAAATTTACTCCTTAACATGGGTACGAAATAAGCATTTAAGTCTTTTGTGTTTGTATATCTTATAGTTAATAATGGTGTTCATATTTTTGTATATCTCAAAATTCATTTTTGGTGATCTTTTTCATAAGTAGTTTTTATATATATACATTATGTTGTATTTCAGTCACCATAACATGTAATAAATAATAAGGTTTAAGAAAAAGATAAAAAATATTAACTCGTTAGACATAACAATTCTTTTTTTTTCTTTTAAAACTATAGTAATAGTTAACAAGTTTTCGTTACAATTTGACAATTGAATATGAATTTTAATCATTCTCACAACTTGGAAACTAGTTAAAAATTATTATCTATAGAAATTTTTAAATATTTATAACCTATTGCTTTACATAAAATATTTAAGGATTAAATATGATTTTAGTTATTAAATTTTGATATGAAACTAAAATTCATCTTAGTTTAAAATTTTGATATATTTTAGTTATTAAATTTTAAAAATAAATTAATATAGTCTTTAAAATACAATCAATTCAATTTTAAGCGTGAATATGTCAAATAGTATAAACAACTTAGATACTAGTCTAAAATAATTTTTATATGTAAAAAAAATTAATTATATATATATATATATATATTAAGTTTGGGAATTAAATGTATTACTTTTTTTTTAAAGTTTGGAGAATAAAATATATCAAAATTTTCCATTAAATGAAAAAGTTCATCAACTAAAAACATATTGAATATAATATTTAATTATTAGTTAACAATAAACAATTGTTTCTACTACATTATAGTTTGAAAGACTTTATATTGTAGGTCTTGCTATTTTCATAAATTCATTTATAAATATATTAACTTAAATACATAGTTGAAAAATATTGACATTTATTTAAAATTTTCCAAAAAAGCTTGAAACATGTCCATTAATAAATAGCTTAAAAGAAATACATTTTTCCAATAAAATAAGTATGATGAGTTAGATTAATGGTTTAGCTTAAAATTAAATGGATTGATTTAATTCAAATTGTGAAAAATATTCCTTCATTCCGAAGCAAATATTGAGTTATAATTTAAAAATGTTCACAATTTTATGCTTAAACACAGTTTTAATTCCTAAAATATACTTATGTTTAATTCTATCAAATATTTTTAAAGAAACTAATTTAAAATATTTCAATACATTTAATAGTTTTATATTGTTCCGTTTAAATATTCATTTATTTTTTTAATAAATATTTTAAAAATAAAATTGTGACACAACTTCTATATTTTTAATAAATATTTTAAAAACAAAATATTGACACAACTCTATGTACCAAAGCATAAAATACCTAAATATCAACCTAATTATATTATCTGACTAGACTTGAGTTTGAAACATCGATGTTATATGTATAAACAAACAAAAACTCTCTTAACTCTTTTCTCGTAACAGGAGTTTTATCGGAAGGAGTGATGATATATGTTGACGTTGACGTTATCTCAACAAATTTGAAATCAAATATTAACACTTGTAAAAATAAAAACTCCCAATCTTCAATTCATCTAATTGATTAAGAGAATTATAAAAAAGAAAAAAATAATGGATCTACTCAAATTACCAAAATTAATGAATTCAATTGAGGGTTTTTATTTCTATATCTTACCATTCTCTTTTTCTTTTATTGTATATTTGAAATAAACTTTTTAGAATGTGTTTTCATTGAAAGTTACATAATTTTTCTTAAGTAGAATAAATGGTATTTTTTGGAAAAAAAAAATAATATATATATATATATATATATATATATATATATATATATAATATCCAATTTATTTAAATTGCTGAAATATATTTTGTTAATTCCAGCAAACGTATTTTTAACTAAATTGTGATTAGTATCTTTTTTAAATGAAACAAAGAAAATGGACTTATTTTTATTAAAAATATCAGTTTTTTTTAGTAATTTGAAGGAATAAATTTTTATTTTATTAAAATTGAAGCTAAAAAAACATAAACATAGAATAAGATAAATATTAGGAGTTTGTTTTGGACATATAAAAGCACATGTTTTGAATAGAATAGGAGGTTGTCTGAGGCAGAACAGAACAGTGGAAGTGGCGATGGAGCAAGACTTAGATCCTTCCCTGCCTTCTTCTCGCCATTTACTTTCTTCAATCCTAGCTATGGAACCTTCTCACTGTGTAATCTCCCATGCCAGGTTTCTCTTTTCCTTACTCCTTTTTCTTTGTATTTCAGTGAGACTTCAAAAAGCAGTGACACAAATAGATTTGCAGGGCTTGTGGCGGAGGCTCAATCACGGGACAAGTTCAACAATTCATCTGGGACCATTGCCTTTCCGCTCCTGTAGTATTTATTTTTCTATTTGGGCAGATGAACTTTTCTTTAAACACTTGTAAAAGAAAAAAAAAAACAAGAAGTGAAAAAGAATTTAACTACACCAAACTAATTTTCTGTCTCTGGGCTTCATTGATCTAATAGAATGATAAATGCAGGGTGATTTTCATGCTCCCTACCTGAAGAATTTTCTCAAGAAACTTATTAGTCAAGTTGAGTCAGACCGTGGCTATGTGTTGGACAATTTGTACGAACTTTATGCTCACTACATGACATCGTTTAAGGTTTTATTCCATCAATTACTTTCTGCAAGCTTTTTCTTGTTCTGGTTGTGGAGTTTTTTTTTTCTTGATTTTCTTTCGTTTTTGCTAGGATGATAGTTTGACGAAGAGAGATGCAAAAATCTGCAAAAGAATTTCATTTCTTTTTCCCGAGGGTAAATCTTGATTGTGGTTATGTTTCTTCATTTATTCTTATGATTTTGTTTCATTCAGATTTCCTTGGGCTGGTGAAT